>NW_004443959.1:19239438-19253024 GCF_000243295.1 Trichechus manatus latirostris | reverse complement strand
CAAATGGATCCTGGCTGAAAGCAGAGAATACCAGAAAGATGTTTACCTGTGTTTTATTGACTATTCAAAGGCATTTGACTGTGTGCATCATAACAAGTTATGGATCACATTGCAAAGAATGGGAATTCCAGAACACTTAATTGTGTTCATGAGGAACCTGTACATGGATCAAGAGGCAGTTGTTCAAACAGAACAAGGGGATACTGCATGATTTAAAGTCAGGAAAGGTGTGTGTCAGAGTTGTATCCTTTCACCATTCTTACTCAGTCTGTATGCTGAGCAAATAATCTGAGAAACTGGACTATATGAAGAAGAAAGGGGCATCAGGATTGGAAGAAGACTAATTAACAACCTTCAGTATGCAGATGACACAACATTGCTTGCTGAAAGTGAAGAGGACTTGAAGCACTTATTGATGAAGATCAAAGACTACAGCCTTTGGTATGGATTACACTTCAACATAAAGATAACAAAAATCTTCACAACTGGACCAATAAGCAACATCATAATAAATGGAGAAAAGATTGACACATTGTCAAGGATTTCATTTTACTTGGACCCACAATCAACACCCATGGAAGCAGGAGTCAGAAAATCAAAAGATGCATTGCATTGGGCAAATCTGCTGCAAAAGACCTCTTTAAAGTGTTAAAAAGCACAGATGTCACCTTGAAAACTGATGTGCACCTGACTCAAGCTATGGTGTTTTCAATCACCTCATATGCACGTGAAAGCTGGACAGTGAATAAGTAAGACAGAAGAATTGAAGCCTTTGAATTATGGTGTTGGCAAAGAACACTGAATATATACCATAGACTGCCAAAAGAACGAACAAACCTATGTTGGAAGAAGTACAGCCAGAATGCTCCTTAGAAGCGAGGATGGCAGGACTGTCTCACATACTTTGTACATGTTATCAGGAGGGATCAGTCCCTGGAGAAGGACATCATGCTTGGTAAAGTAGAGGGTCATTGAAAAAGAGGAAGTCCCTCGATGAGATGGACTGACGCAGTGGCTGGAACAATGGGCTCAGGTATAACGATTGTGGGGATTGTGCATGACCAGGCAGTGTTCCGTTGTACATAGGTTTGCTATGAGTCAGAACTGACTCAATAGCACGTAACAACAACAGCAACAACACAAATACACTGCATAAGTGAAATACAGACTGAGAAAATAGACACCATAATTAATCTGGAAGATATTAATGGTAACCAAGCAGTTAGACACACCTGAAAATAGTTTGTCTAATTAACTCTAATTAATGTTATTTTCATAATAATAAACCAGAATTTGAATTTTCTTTTCTTACTATATAAATACGTTTGTATCTGTTACCTAAATTAATAACAACTTTTATCATTTCTATTCATACAATATTTAATTTACATTGCTTTCTTTGCAAGTAAATCTACTGAGTATTTAATAATAATGTTTGGATAATATCTTTGGGTTTATAAATAACTTGGTTGACATTATCTTATTTATTTCTCACCCTATTTCTATTTTGTGGTGCAGCTGACATTTTGAAACCCATCACATAGATGAAGACAATGAATCTCAGTGGCTGGGTGTCTAGCTTGTCTCATATAGCTAAAACATGAATGTGTTGGGACTCAAACAGGTCCTCTGGCTAAGACCTCATCCCTTCTTCTTTTCAGAGCACAACTGTCTATATCTTG
This sequence comes from Trichechus manatus latirostris, assembly GCF_000243295.1. Classification (NCBI taxonomy): domain Eukaryota; kingdom Metazoa; phylum Chordata; class Mammalia; order Sirenia; family Trichechidae; genus Trichechus; species Trichechus manatus. The sequence goes on along the minus strand of NW_004443959.1, from coordinate 19,251,342 downwards.
TGCATGTACCATGAGCCTCTAGGGTTCTAAATCCTTTCATTGCCATAGTGTTGAAAACCACTAAATTATCTTTCTCAAGACCATGCAAATAATTCATGGTTATGGATGGAGCCTAGGTCTGCTATCTCTCTCCACTTCACGTCCCTTTTCTACATAAAAGATAACAAAATGTGTTAAAACAAAAATCATATTAAGCCAATAATAGAAATTGATTGAAGTTTATTTAATATATCACTTGCAAATCATAGTAACATTTTGACTAGAGAGTGCAAAATGTAGCAAAGATGAGAGAACCTCGAAACACTCTTAAGCCAAATCTTATCAGCATTGCCATGGACAAAAAAGGTTGGAACAAAACTGAGGAACAATTGTGGTCAGGAAGGATTTTCACACAGGATTGTCTTGAAGAACGATGAAAATAATTACCAACTTACCTTAAACATACTCTGACCTTTGGGGTCTGTTTTCTGAAACTGACTGAATTCTTTAAAAGAGCACAATGCTCAAGGTGAAACAGTCTTACTAGTTTGTCTAGACCATTGTTTGACTTAAAATTGGCTTTTATGAACCAGTTTTTTCAAAGCTCAAGGTTCAAAAGGACACCCAAGGGCAAATGGCCTGGGTGGTCACCCCAACTCCATAGACCCAGAGATTTGGAACCCAGGAGAATTAAAATGGTTTCTCAAATGTTAGAATGGAGATATAGCATGTGTACTGTTTATCATTTTCACCTCCCATTTTATAATAATAATTACAGGATTAATCATATTAAGAGTGCCTCAGATGTTTTAATTAGCAATGCATGGACACTGTGGTACATACATTGTTAATCTGAAGATCAGGAAGCTTCAAGTAACTTGCCTAAGAAGACACTGCCAGTACATGACAATCCTGGATCAAAGCTGCGATCTTTCTACTACCTCACGCTGACCTCTCATATGTCTAACTAAGCATTTCTGCTGGGGTAATATGTATAACTTTTTTACCCCACTTTACCTTTCAAGCCTACGGGCACATTTTCTCCACACAACTCCATCCACTCCTATTTTCTTTGTGCACACCTGCTCCTCCCTATTTCCTGTACACCTACCCAAAAAACCCCATTGCCAGCGAGTCAATCCTGACTCATAGTGACCCTATAAGACAGAGTAGAGCTGCCCCACAGAGTTACCAAGGAGCACCTGGTGGATTCAAGCTGCCAACCTTTTGGTTAGCAGCTGTAGCACTTAACCACTGCGCCGCCAGGGTTTCCAACAGCAGCTCCCAATCCTTGGTCTTCAAGTTCAGAAGAATCAGTCTAGGTCATGAAGCTGAGCAATGTCAGTCAGCTTTGGAGAAGAAAAGCCTGGCCTGTAAGAAAGACCTACCAACCAACCTAATGAACCAACATAGAGGTCTGAGACAGGGTAAAATAAGAACTGAGAAGTAAGAGAGTGAAAAGAAGAGCCACGGAGTGACAGAAAATGTTTTCTATGCACATACCCAACAAATAAGTGAAGAATAAATTAAAAACTGTACAAATCACTAAGTAAAAGATAGACAGACAAATAGAAAAATGGGAAAAAATTTGAACGGGCAGATCAAAAGAGAAGATAGTCAGATGGCTAAGAAATATATGAAAATCTGTTCAATTGAATTAATCACCAGAGAAATGAAAATGAAAATCAAAATATCACTACATATGCACCAGAATGGCTGAGATGAATAGACATATAATGTTAAATGTTGGACAAGGTTCAACTGAAATTCTTATACTAAAATACTTTGAAAAAGCTTAGCTCGAAATATACATAACTTATGATCTAGCAATTTTATTTCTAGGCCTGTACTCAAAAGAAGTGTGCTCATATGTTCAACAAAAGAATTGTAGAAGGATGTTCATAGCAATACTATATATATTAGCTCAAAACTAGAGACAATTCAAATAAGCACTAAAATAGAATGAGTAAATAAATTTGGATATTGTTATGAATTGAATTGTGTCTCCTAAAAATATGTGTCAACTTGGCTAGGCTATGATTCCCAGTACTGTGTGGTTGTCCTCCATTTTGTTATCTGATATGATTATCCTATGTGTTGTAAATCCTAACCTCTGTGACATTAATGAGGAAGGATTAGAGGCAGTTATGTTAATGAGGCCAGACTCAATCTACAGTATTAGATTTATCTTGAGTAAATCTCTTTTGAGATATAAAAGAGAGAATCAATCAGAGCAGAGAGGGACCTCATACCCCCAAGAAAGAAGCATCGAGAATGGAGCATGTCCTTTGGACCTGGGATCCCTGCACTGAGAAACTCCTAGACCAGGGGCCAATTGATGACAAGGACCTTCCCCTAGAACTGACAGGGAGAGAAAGCCTTCCCTTGGAGCTGAACCCTGAATTTGGACTTCTAGCCTCTAGACTGTGAGAGAATAAATTTCTGTTTGTTAAAGCCATCCACTTGTGGTATTTCTGTTACAGCAGCACTAGATACCTAAGACAGATATATTTATTCAGTAAAGGGTATACAGCAATGAAAATGAATAAGTCATAATCACAGGCAGGAACTTGGATACAGCTTACATATTGTTGAGTGAAAGAAGCCAGATAGAAGAGAGTGCATATGATTTCATTAAACCAAACCCACTGCAGTCCAGTCGATTCTGACTCATAGCAACCCTATAGGACAGAGTAGAACTGCCCTATAAGGTTTCCAGAAGTGGCTGGTGGATTCGAACTCCAGACCTTCTGGTTAGCGCTGAGCTCTTAATGACTGTGCCAAAAACGCTTTGCAATGAGGACAACAATAAAGGGACTTGAAATGATACTCTCTAGCTTTTCATCATTCTTCTGAGAGCAAGTGTAAAGAATATCAAAATGATGAGCAAGGCAGGAAACTCCCTCTGTGGCTAGGAGTCATGGCTCCATTAATGGGCCAGGTCTTGGTGGATTCCTTAGGAAGGGATTTCTTCTTCTCCCACATAGACACAGTCAAAGACCAATGAACAAAAGGACCAGACTTAGTAGAGCTTTTAGAACGTAGTGTATCAGCATTTAACGGCTGAAGTCTGAATTTGCATTGAGCCATTACTTTTTTCCTTGCCAGTTAGTTGTACTAAATTACTTATGTTTTTAGCCGTGATTCAGTTCAGTTCAACTCCCTGTGCCCTGAATCCAATCAGTCTTTACATCTTGCTGGCTCCTCAGATTCAAACGCTCACCATTCCACAGCTGTTACCTTAAGTTGATTTCCACCAAGCATCACTTCTTGCCTGGGTTGTTGCAGTAGGCTATTGACTTGACTCCCTGGTTTGTTTTATTGACCCCCTTTTGCTTATTTTTAACTCTTCAGCCAGAAAGTTTCGGATAACATGTTTCAGATAATATCATTTCTCTGCTCAAAGTTCTGCAGTGACTTCCCATTGCACTTAGAATAAAATTCAGTGTTCTTGTCATCACCTGAATAAAAGCTAGAGCATAATTTTTTATATGTACAATACAGCACAGAGGAGAGATAAATTCATTATAACAGAGACACAGAAGCGTCTAAGAAGGCATCACAGAGAAATAAATCTCAGAGGTCGAGATTTTAGAGATGAATAGGTGTTCACCAGGCCGACCAGGTGGAAAGAAGTAATTAGAACTACATGCACAAAGGCAGAGAAAGAGGAATCTTACCATTTTCCTCACATTGAGGCAACTTCTGTCTGCCACCTCTGACTCTACATGATCCTCTCTCTTCAGCTTTACTCTCCCTCAAATTTACAAGTGCTCAAAAATTAATCATTTATCACACTTTATATTCCACGAAGCAGAAAAATCCGCTAGAAGTAAATCAACCTTATGTTCCGGTTCAAACAATTCAAATTAAGGTGGGAATAACTCCTAGTCAAGGATATTTGCTTATAAAAAGGCAAGATTTTTTTTCTTTTTTTTTTCTTTTTATTGTACCTTAGATGAAGGTTTACAGAACAAATAGTTTCTCATTAAACAGTCAGTACACATATTGTTTTATGACATTGGGTAATAACCCCATGACATGTCAACACTCTCCCTTCTCAACCTTGGAGGACTTTTTTTTTTGGTGAAAATATACATAGCCAAAGACACACCATTTCAAAAATTTTTACATGTACAATTCAGTGACATCGATTATATTCTTCCAGTTGTGCTGGTATTCTCACTATTAAAGGCAAGATTTTTTAATCAAAGGAACTCTCATCTGATAGATGTGGCTAAAGAATATGCAGAATTGTTTTACGATGTCTCCATTTCCTACTCCTCTTAAATCTGTCCTCCTGTAACAAAACAGTGGGTTGAAATCACATCTGAAAGATTATTAAAATATAAGTTAGTATGGACCTTGTTTTTAAAATGTTCGTTTTATTCTGTTTTTTACCTCTTAATTATTTGTTTAAGACTATGGAAGCATAGGCTACATGGATTAATATACATTTTGTTTAAAAAATGAACATAAATTTCAATGGCATTACTTCTTTGTAAACAGTTACCTGTAAATTATCTTTTGAAAAGGTTTTGCATGATAGGGAAGAACTACTGAATTACAGACAGTTATTTTGGTGTTATGAATAATTTTCCATGGTTAGGTTTGTAGCAAGTTGATTTGCATGAAAACACAGGAGAACCTACCTCATCAATAGCTGTTGTAAGTCAAAAATACATATGTGGTCATAAAATGGGGCCTGGTGGCACAGTGGCTAAGAGCTCGGCTGCTAAGCGAAAGGTCAGCAGTTGGAATCCACCAGCCTCTCCTTGGAAATCTTACGGGACAGTTCTCTGTCCTACAGGGTCGCTAAGTGTTGAAATAGACTCAACGGCAACGGATTTGTTTGTTTGTTCATTTTTTGGTCATAAAATATCATCAATGCTGAATAATGATGATGGTTGATCTGCACCATCATCATTGTATCAAGGGCTTTAAATACCATGATAAGTAGGCTTTGAAAGAATTATTATTAAGGCTTCTGCAAGACAATAACTGCAAAATTTCTAGAGCAAGAGTTATTCCTATATGAATTACCTTTCATATTTTTATTGAATTAGTAATGACTTTTGGCCATAGGAGTTTCACAGTTCTGAATTTTAGTAAACGTGTATAACATACGCTCTAAAGCATGTTAGGTGTATGATTGCAATTTTCTGCTGTGTTTTTCTATAGTGAATAATTGGTCCATACTAAGAGTAACTGTAGTAGAAGCGCTTACTAATGTAAAACCTTGCTCTCTGCTCACCTCACTATCTGTGAGGCCAGCTAAGGATGTACCTGAACTCTGCACACCTCGCTGGTCAGTGTCACGTGTTCCTTCTCCCTACAGGTCGAATGCATTTGAGGTGCTGGCTCTGGATGGTGTCAGCACTGGCATTCTTCAGTTCTACACAGCCCAGGAGAGTGTTGACTGGCTAAAAGCAGTATCAGCCAATATCAGCGATCTGACGCTTCAAAATGTAAGCATACAGGTTTCCCCCACTTAAGCTTTTGCTGTTTCATACAGGAAATATTTGCATTTTTATTATTTATGATTAACCGAAAAGCAATTGGTTATAATAGGAGAATAGAAGAGCATGTACTTGTTTCAGCGTATCAAACCTCTGAATTAAAAAAGTTAAACATTAAATCATCTAAAGGTTTCCAAATGCAACATAGCATAGGCTAACTCAGACATCTGGGTACTTCACAGCTAGTGTTTGTTCTTTCTTGATCTCTCATCTCTACACACACACACACACACACACACACACACACACACACACTATTTGTGTGTATATTATTATTTTGTATATATTTCATCCAGATATATTGAAGTCATTCTGCATTTTTCTTTAGGGATGTCTAATTGAGTTAAAGAATGTAATTCTCCTGAATTATGAAAATCTATTAAAAAAGATCTATAACCAAAAACATTGCTTCTCAAATTTTCATTGTAGCAATGCAGGAAAGAAAAAGTACTGTGTTTTTCTTGAGTAAACTGTTGATGCTTGAAGTCAAAAGAAAATAATAGAAAGAAAGAATAAAAGGAGATGGGGAGCATGGAGTAAAACCTCAATAGCATATAAAGCTTGCTAAAGCAACTGCTGAGTCAGCCCAGACAGAATGTTGGCAATGAATAGATTGATCTCAGCTGTGGGAAGCTCAAGCCAGGACTACCCTTAGCCAAAGCTGGCTTTTGACTAATTGTTCTCATTCCTTCCCAGGATTTGCCCAACTTTTGCATCCCTACCCTTGCTTCAGGTTTGGTGGCCAGTCTATGACTGGAAGAGCTTGGGACAAGGGAGCCCTTGAAATCACACTGTATGACTAGCCAGGCACAAGCTCACTCTGCAGCAGAGCCCTGCCACTCATTCCACATCCCCCCACCCCACTTCTTTCGCATACCTACATTGTTCCTGGTAGCTGCTAGACAGAAGCCGAATGAATAAAATAAAGTATTTGGGGAAGTAGACACTTGATAGATTTCTGTTCTACAGCCCTCACAAGCTTGCTTTCTTCAATTGTATGAGGAGGCACTAGATCTTCTCTTAAGATTTCGGGTCTCAAATTTGACATTTTGAATTCCAGGGTATCTGGATGGATAGAATTAAGAAACTGACATTTGCAAAAATGCATATGGCAAGAGGCCTTCAGTTCTAGGTGATTTTCACATGTTATGTCTCCTAGGCAGAACAGAGAGTTGGAAAACCGCAAACACTTTAAAACCAGAAATGTGGATTTGTAACCAAGTTTCTCCACTTTCCAACTGTGCAGTCTTGGGCATGTTGCTTTTCTGGATCTCCATTTCCTCACCAGTAAAATTTTTGAAAATAATATCTACCTCACAACATTGTCAGGAGAATTAAATAAAGGAGCAAATGTGAAATGTGATCATTATAATTTCCTAACATTATGTAAAGCAGAAATCATTCTCCCCATTTTTTTTCAGGTACTGAAATTTAAGCATCTGCTGTCCCATAACTTCACTTACATAAAATGTTGATATTCTAAAAAGAATAATTTAAATACGTTAACATAGGCTTTTCCTCTTGAGAGAATTGCTGTCGTAAGTTTGTATTTATTCTGGTTTGCTTTTCATATCAGAAATACATCATAAAAGAAACTTTATTCCCAAGGACACTTGTGCAGCTAATTCATTTCAGCTGCCAATTAGACAGGCTGAAAAATTATGGCATTAAGATACTTGTGGTACTGACCCCTTACTGCCCTCTCTCTACAGATGAAAATGGCAAATAAATGCTGTTCTCCTTGTGACCAGGTAGGATTTGTGTTTTTTCACATTGATAAAATAACAAATCTCCAAAAGTAGCCTCTTCTTGTTTGGGAAATTTGATTTGGAAATTTTTGATGAGGATACATTTCCACGAATCAGACTGAAGTTGGAGTTCACACCCTCAGTGTTAACTCCGTAAGACAATTCATTTATAGAGAAAATAGTATGAGGGAAATAGTTCTGTTCTCATGTTTGCCATGTTATAAATTGTTTATTCATTGGCAGTTACGTTTTGTACGGAAACATGATTAAAACTGTAATGCATATATGATTATTTAAACTGAGGAGGATTTACAATACAGATACATCTGTAAAATTTGGATATAATCTTAAGCATCATATAATTTTCTTAGATAATTTCTTTATTTGGGAAGCTTCACTCTTTGTAGACCTGTGAACCAAAAAGATATTTTTTGCAGGTGGGTAGGATTCTGTCATCCTCAAAGGCAGACAGTTTGTTCATGGTGAGGCTCATGTTCTTACATTGGCCTAGATTCATTAATACAGCTACCTGTCTAGTAACTATAAGCTTACTCCTTTTGAGAGCAAATGTTAACTTTTAATATGCCTGATTTTCTAATTCAAAGACTGTTCAGACACTAGGTCCATAAGTACTCTGTAATATATTATAATCAATGGTTTGTTTATTGGGTAAATAAGCTTTGAAACTACTATGCCGTTCTTTTATTTGCTTTTTAATAAAGTCATAGTTTAATCGGTGATGTAATTGTGAGCTTTTTTTGATGTATACTTCTTAGGTTTCTGGTTATGTTTTGTGTATGTGTTTAAGGAAACTGCATTGTATCATCAAGTTGAGAAAACTGAGACAAATGTGTTCCATTTGCTTTAAACAGTGCTTGTAAAAACTCTTTAAATAATTTTTGGATTCAAAAGTTGAATTCAAATTTTAGTAAGTCTGTGCCTGTCAAATGTTTGCTGAAAAAAGATATGAAATTAAGACTGTGTTTTAAATTCAGCCTCTCTAGTCAACATTTTTAAATTACCAAAAAAAAAAATTGCTGCAAAGTCAACTCATAGCGACCTGTAGGACAGAGTAGAACTGCCCCATAGGGTTTCCAAGGCTGTACATCTTAATGGAAGCTGACTGGCGCATCTCTTCTCCCATGGAGCGGTTGGTGGGTTCAAATCACTGACCTTTCAGTTAGCAGCCTAGTGCTTAACCTGAAAAAGATCAGAAAAATTCTTCTAAAAGTAATTCTTGCATTAATTCTCTAGATTTATGATCAACCATTTCTATTTTACATCGCTAAATGAAGGAAATTGCTTAGCTAATTTGTGAGTAATCTTTCCATAAATATTCTCACTTTAATATAAGATTTATTTCATATTCCATAATATGATACAAAAGGTATTATTTCGCTGATTCATCTAGTGTTTTTAAAACAAACGTTTTCACAAACTTTCCCCCAAAATACACAAGCTCCCCACAGTCAGTACACAAGGTACATCTTCTCTTGACTTCTTAGGAAGGCTGATAGGAGAGTGGTCAATGTGCTTATAACTTATTCTCCAAGAATAATTTAACCTTTCAAAATTGGGTTTATACTAGCACAATACAAATGAGCAAAATAGTCCATAATATTATTTTGATCATAAATCAGAGTCTCTTCTGAGATGATAGGAGAGTGGCACCCCTAGATAAGACTCTCAGTTTTAGCTTCTGCATATTTCTCCAGTGAGGGTAACAGATCTCTCCTGCCTAACTTAGCGGATTATTTTCACTATAAAAACAGATAACTCATGTTAAATGTTTTGGAAACAGTTAAATATGATACAAACAGGAGAGACCATTGTGTTGAGAAGGTGCCCTTGGAATGTGCAACTTTCATAGGACTTGAAATTAGTGTATTTCACGTAATAGTTTGGATTTTTGTAGGTATGCTTGTACTTATTTGGCATGTTAGAAAGAACACTAATCTGGAAATCAAAACATATTTTGTTCTACTTTTGAAATTTAACTCCTCTTTATCATTGAATTACAAGAAAGAGTAATGAAATAAAGTGCAAAGAAACTTGAATTATCTGAAAAGCAAAACCTCTAACACAGAGAATTTCAGTTCAAAAGCATCAGAGACAATGGGACAATCTTGTTTTATCTTGGCAAAATTTTGTCACATATTAAAACTTGTTTACGGGTTATGAGTCTTAGTGGCCGTATTTGAAAAATCTTGGCTAAAACCTGATTCTAATCCTCAACTGAGCAATCTGCTGATAAACAAGCCACCATCCTTGGTTTCTTTACCTATAAAATAAGAAAGTTGTACTAGGTAATCAAGGGGCTTTTTTATTATAAATGTTCTGGGCAATTTTGAGTTGAGAATTCGGCTGTTAATCAAAAAGTCGGTAGTTCGAATCTACCAGCTGCTCCTTGGAAACCATATGGGGCAGTTCTAGTCTGTCCTATAGGGTCACTATGAGTTGGAATTGACTTGAAGGCAATGGGTTTGTTTTTCTGGGTTTTAGAGGGCTTGCATTAGTTTGGGAAGAAACATTAGAGATGAAATTTGCCATGTAGGATTATTGAAGAGCTGACCTCTACCATATCTTGGTGTGCTTTATTAGATGCTTATTTTACATTTTCTCCAAAAATTGCATGTTTTGTATACTTTATAGGAGTTTAGATTTATGACTACATTTCACAAAAGGCGCTATTTATCCCTGTATAATTTTGTGGACTAAGATATTTGATGCCCCTGAGTGGACAGAAAGATCTATTTTAAAAATAATTTCTTAGTAAGTTGACTTTTCAAAATATACTTAACAGGCCTTCAGAATGCACTTTTTGTTTTTTTAATCCATAATTAGAAAACGCTGGTTTGGAACTAAGCCCCAGTGTTTCCAATGTGCTATACTGACCCTCTGGCCAGATCTCTTCTGGTCAGATGAAGGAATGATGCATTGGTACATTTATAATTTAGAAATTTGATATGGAACCTCAGACTCAGCATCTGCCCTTGCTTGCACTATTTGCAGCTGCTCTTTAAAACAGATAAATTCTGTTTGTGCTGTAGCCACTGCTAGAATTTCAGCCACATTTTGGCACTGAAAACCTTTCAGTATTTATATAATATCAGTGGGGCTTCATATAACCCACTGGATAATAGATTCAAGCGACTTCTCTATGCACCTTAACTTGTTTCAGTTAAAGATTACTGCCAATTTTCAGGAACCATATATATGAAAAGCTGGTGCACCATAACTGAACAAATGCTGTCTCCAGGTAGGCGTGCTACTTACTGGTGGGCCATCAGAAACTGGAGGCATTTAAAGACCTTTAACAACATGAGAAAATACTTATGTACTCATGTATACTGTGTAAAGACTAATAAAAAATAGGATATAACATTATTTATAAAATGACTCTGTGGGCATGTGTGACATGCAGGAAGTCCCCGACTTACAGTGTGTTCAAGTTACAATGAACCACACTTACAACCATCTGTTTTGGGTCTTTTTTGTACATTTTATCTTTAGTAATATGTACTATATACAATTTTAAAATATATCTGTAAGCTTATATGTAATGTTTCAACCCCAAAAGACAAAGATCATATTTGTAAAGATACTGGTAATAAAAGGCAAATATAATAAAAACTTTTTTAAAAAATGAGGTATTTCACTTAAGAGAGAACCGACTCGACGGAGTGGTCGAAACAGAACCGCATAATAAATCGGGGACTCCCTGTGTATGCAGATTTAAATAGAATATACCAGAATGTCAGAATGTACAGATAATGTATTTATAATCTCTGGGCTGCAAGGTTATTGATGATTTATTTTCTTTACATTTTTCTCTGTTTTTCAAGTTCTCTACAACTAGAAATAATCTGAGGGTGAAATGACTTACTTTAAAGTAAGTGGAGTTCTAAAATATCTGCAGCAGAGGACAAGATGGTTAGGAGGTCTGAAAGGATTTCTGTAAGAATAACAGATGACTGCCAATTTTATTTAATTAACTTTGATATATATATAAGATTACTTATAAAATACTTACAAAGAGCTGGAGATAGAAAACCAAAAGAGAAGAACACACTCGGCATTTCTCAAGCTGAAAGAACTGAAGAAAAATTTCAAGACTCAAGTTGCAATAGTGAAGGAGTCTATGGGGAAAATATTAAACAACGCAGGAAGCATCAAAAGAAGATGGAAGGAATACACAGAGTCATTATACCAAAAAGCCGTTTCAAGAGGTAGCGTATGATCAGGAGCCGATGGTACTGAAGGAAGAAGTCCAAGCTACACTGAAGGTATTGGTGACAAACAAGGCTCCAGGAATTGATGGAATACCAACTGAGATGTTTCAACAAATGGATGCAGCACTGGACGTGCTCACTCATCTGTGCCATGAAATTTGGAAGACGGTTACCTGGCCAAATGACTGGAAGAGATCCATATTTATGCCTATTCTCAAAAAAGGTGATCCAAATGAATGCGGAAATTATCAAACAATATCATTAATATTACATGCAAGTAAAATTCTGCTGAAGATCATGCAAAAGTGGCTGCAGCAGTACATTGACAGGAAACTGCCAGAAATTCAAGCTGGATTCAGAAGAGAACATGGAATGAAGGATATCATTGCTGATGTCAGATGGATCCTGGCTGAAAACAGAGAATAC
>NW_004443959.1:19139212-19239338 GCF_000243295.1 Trichechus manatus latirostris | reverse complement strand
TGGCTGAAAACAGAGAATACCAGAAAGATGTTTACCTGTGTTTTATTGACTATGCAAAGGCATTCAACTGTGTGCATCATAACAAATTATGGATAACATTGCAAAGAATGGAAATTCCAGAACACTTAATTGTGCTCATGAGGAACCTGTGCATAGATCAATAGGCAGTTGTTCGAACACAACAAGGGGATACTGCATGGTTTCAAGTCAGGAAGTGTGCATCAGAGTTGTATCCTTTCACCATATTTATTCAGTCTGTATGCTGAGCAAATAATCCGGAAGCTGGACTATATGAAGAAGAAGGTGGCATCAGGATTGGAGGAAGACTCATTCACAACCTGCAATATGCAGATGACACAACCTTGCTTGCTGAAAGTGAAGAAGACTTGAAGCACTTACTGATGAAGATCAAAGACCACAGCTTTCAGTACGGATTACAGCTCAACATAAAGAAAATAAAAATCCTCACAACTGGACCAATAAGCAACATCATGATAAATGGAGAAAAGATTGACACATTGTCAAGGATTTCATTTTACTTGGACCCACAACACCCATGGAGGCAGCAGTCAGGAAATCAAAAGATGCATTGCATTGGGCATATCTGCTGCAAAAGACCTCTTTAAAGTGTTGAAAAGCAGAGATGTCACCTTGAAGACTAAGGTGCACCTGACCCTTAAGCCATGGTATTTTCAGTTACATCATATGCATGCGTAAGCTGGACAGTGAATAAGGAAGATCAAAGAAGAATTGAAGACTTTGAATTATGGTGTTGGCGAAGAATATTGAATATATACCATGGACTGCCAAAAGAACGAACAAACCTGTCTTGGAAGAAGTACCACCAGAATGCTGCTTAAAAGGGAGGATGGCAAAACTGTGTCTCACATACTTTGGACATGTTATCAGGAGGGATCACTCCCTGGAGAAGGACATCATGCTTGGTAAAGCACAGGGTCAGCAAAAAGGTGGAAGACCCTCAATGAGATAGATTCACATAGTGGCTGGAACAGTGGGCACCAGCAGAACAATGATTGTGAGCATGGCGCAGGACGGGGCAGTGTTTCATTCTGTAGTACGCAGGGTCACTATGAGTCAGAAGTGACTTGAAGACACCTGACCACAACAACAAAACACGCATGTGTGATGGGAAGAGGGGGCTCCCTAGCAAACGGATGCTAGAAAAAAGGGGACATCACTCTGGAAGGCAGCACTGTGTTCAGAGTCAAAATTCTTTCCACATGTTGGATGAGTCTTACAATACTCCATGACATTTAGTTTTCTTTCTTATTTTGATCAGTAATAGTCGTCATCATAACCATAACCACCATTTACGGAGCACGTCACAGCAGGCAAAATGCTTTACAAACATTTATTTGTTCTTCTCAACAGCTTTCTGAGGGAGGGGTTTGCTCACTTTTACAGAGGAGGAACATGGGGCTTAGAGAGGTTCAGTTACTTGCTACCCAAGGTCATAAAAAGAGCAAGCGGAAGATCCTGAATGAGGATGCTACTTTTTCTGGCTTCAAGCCTGTGAGGTCCAAATGAGGTAAAGATTGTGAAAGGACCTCCCAGGTGCAAATGCTACACAACTGTGATTATTTTTTGCCCTGGTGGCACAGTGGTTAAGAGCTCGGCTGCTAAGCAAAAGGTCAGCAGTTTGAATCCACCAGCCACTCCTCAGAAACCCTATGGGGCGTTTCTGCTCTGTCCTGTAGAGTTGCTATGAGTCGGGATCAACTTAATGGCAACAGATTTTAATTTATTCTTATTCAATGGAGAAGAACAGGCTGCAAGATTGAACTTTGAATTTGATTTAAACTTTGCTGGAAGCTAAAGAAAAATAAACCAAATATATTGATCAATAGATATATAGATAGATAATTTTCATTTTAGTTAGGAGAAAAATCTAAGTTTAGCTTCTGTCTTAGTTATCTAGTGCTGCTATAACAGAATCCCACAAGTGGATGGCTTTAACAAACAGAAATTTATTTTCTCACAGTTTAGGAGGCTAGAAGTCCAAATTCAGCTCTAGAGGAAGGCTTTGTCTCTGTCGGCTCTGGAGAAAGGTCCTTGTCTCTTCAGCTGCTGCTTCCTGGTTCCCTGGAGATCTCCATGTGTCTTCACATCTATCTTACTCCATTTGTCCTTTGCTCGCTGATTTAATCTCTTTTAAATCTCAAAAGAAATTGACACAAGATACACCCTGCAGTAATCCTGCCTCATTAACATAACAAAGACAACTCATTCTCAAATGGGATTATAGCCACAGGCATAGAAGTTAGGATTTATAACACATATTTTGTGGGGACAAAATTTAATCCATAACAGTTTGAAAGATAAAAACATAAAAGCTCTTATGAAGCTCGTGTATTCCTATGTGAAGACAGTGATTATTATGGTGGGCATAATGTTACCTATGGAGACCCTGGTGATACGGTGCTTAAGAGCTATGGCTGTTAACCAAAAGGTCGGCAGTTTGAATCCACCAGGTGCTCCTTGGAAACCCTGTGGAACAGTTCTACTCTGTCCTATAGGGTCGCTATGAGTCAGAATTGACTCGATGACAACTTTTTTTTTTTAATGTTCCCTATGTTTTTATACAAGACATAGGAAATGCTGTTCAAATGGATGTTTCTTTTTTATCAACCACCTAAAAAGGGAAAAGATATAGCAGCAGTGTGTATATTAAATAAAATAACTTTCTGGGCAGCTAAAATAATGTAAGCCCACCAAACCCAAAACACGTTGCTGTCTAGCCGATTCCAACTCATAGCAACCCTATAGAACAGAGTAGAACTGCCCCATAGGGTTTCCAGAGCTGTAATCTTTACGGAAGCAGACTGCCACATCTTTCTTCTGCAGAGCGGCTTGTGGGTTCAAACCACCGATCTTTTGGTTAGCAGCTGAATGCTTAACCACTGCATCCCCAGGGCTCCTTCTCAATGTAAGTTAGGTACTGCATTTCCAAATAGTTATCCCATATTAAAGCACAGTGTCAGAGGAATATAAGTGAATAAATAATTGGTATATTCTTACACAGACTCTCTCAAATATCTGATGTCGTAAATGAGTTTGTTGGGAGCTGAAGTGGAATCATTTCATGCTCCCTACAAAAGGAAGTATCTCTGTTACAAAACAGCCTTGCTTATGTCAGGCACGGTTGCTTTGGATAGTAAACAAGAGGGCAGAGAGTTTCAGTTCTATTAAAAAAGACGAACAGCTAGGCAGTTTGGTCTGATCTTAATGTATGCAAGTTTGAGGGGAGAAAAAAATCTTGGCTTTTATGCTGAGTGTGACCTCTTCTGTAGCAGTACAAAGTCGTAGAAACCAGGTGTAGGGGCTCAAGACAATCCTTTGGGATGCAGGAAGAACATATCAAAACTGCTGTTTATACTTGTATTCTATCCAAAAATTAGAAAGACATTAATTTTACCAAGATTTCATACACTTAGTGACAATACCGTTTATATGTGAAGTCATGTATGTATTGCTGTTGTTAGTTGCTCTTTTGTCAATTCCTGGCTCATGGTGACCCCATGTGTTACAGGGTAGAACTGCTCCATAGGGCTTTCCTGGCTATAATCTTAATGGAAGCAAATCACCAGACCTTTTCTTCCACGGTACCACTGGGTCGGTTCTAACCACCAACCTTTAAGCTAGTATTCAAGCACAAACCATAACGTATATAATAGGGTAATGTGCTCAGAAAATTGTACTGACTGGGGGACACCATGAAAAGAGTCTGGAGACAGCTGAAGGAAATAAATCAGGAACTCTTTCCTGTTAGATCCCTGGGTGGTACACTGAGTTTGGGTTCGGCTGCTAACCTGAAGGTTGGCGATTCGATCCCACCCAGCAGTGCCACAGAAGAAAGGCATGGCAGTCTGCTTCTGTAAAGATTGCAGTCAACAAAACCTTAAGTGGCCATTCTACTCTGTAACACATGGGGTCTCCATGCGTTGGAATCAATTCAATAGCAGTGGATTTGGCTTTTTTGGATTTTCCCTGTTAGAGGGATTCTAGTTAAGAAGACCTAAACTTACCTGATTCACCAGGGTTTCCTTTATCAAGTATAGTCAAAGCACTCAGGACTCACCCCATAGGCTCCTATAACAAGTATAGTCAAAGCACTCAGGACTCACCCCATAGGCTCCAATAACAAGGACTGCATTGCCTGGAAAGCTGGGTAAGTTAACCATAGTCTACACTGAAATGGATATAGTCACCTAGCCAAGACACATACACACACACAGACACACACACACACATGCATTATAAATGTCATGAAAGTGGTCTCACTTATAATAATAAGAGCCTTTGCCCTTAATTCAGTTTCCAGCCCAGTCCTGTTCACATTTAAAGTAGAACCCCTATCTGTCTTTAATTCATAGCATTGTTGACAGAAATGTGAGGACAGCTCTTTGACATCAGGACAGTCTTAGCTATCCTTGTGTTCCCTACACCACCTACCACTCTGCCTTTGCATGTAGATGGGCAGTAAATGGAGCGTGGAGGTGATTTTGAGCAACAGATCTAAGAGAAGTTAATACTGGGCCCTTTAAAAACAGGAAGGATTTTTTTTCTCATTCTGAACAATTAATTATTGATTTAAGTATGTAGCAGAGAAAAAATAATATTTGAATAAATATGAAAGAACAAGAGTGTTTAACAAACTGAAAGTGACAAATAAAACCAAAAGAAAATAGAACTAGAAGGGTAATACAGAAGGCATAGAGTTTAGATCTGTAGACTCTTATCTCTTGGAAATAAAAGGACCATGTAATTTGTCATCCAAACTGGGGCACTTTTGTCTAAGACAAAGGCTAACCCAATAGGGATCCAAAGACAACAAGCATAAATTAGAGTTGTCCCAGGCAAACTGGAACATATGTTCACCCAACTAAAATAGCAAGCGGTTCTGTATTTTCCCAGAATACATTTCTTCTTGAACTGTCTGAATTAAAGGGAATGCAGAGGAAACCAGAGAGATACTGATGACTTTCTCCTAAAAGCCTAAAGAATGTAGGTAGTTCTGGCTTTTTCTGCATAAAGGAACGGACCAGCTGTAAAGTAACTGTCCCAGGTATGCTTAACTAATTATCTTGACTAGTTTGGGCCAAAAATATGGACTTTCCCATAGAAATGTCATCAGATAAGATAAGTGACTATATATTACTTTTATAATGGTTTATGTCCTCTTAATTTAATTATGGTGATACGATCAGGTAGGTGTTCATAAAATTATAATACACATTTCTTGGAATATGTAATAAGGCATTAGAAAATCCATAATGTAAAAGATAAAATGAGCTTCCCTTAATATAATTTATGAACTCCATATACTAAAAGAGATTCAGAAAGCAGCCAATGTTTCCAATAATAGTAGAGCTATTATTTATTTTCTAATTAAACTTAGCAGAATTAAATTACATATGGAATTTAATTAAGTTCATATCCAACTGATAGAAATTTTAGGTTAATAACAACCTGTATTATTGTCATCTTGACCAGGAAAGTACCTCTTTATTCTCTCTTCAATATAAAATTCTTGTTGGAGTATGTGCCAAGCACTTTATTATCCGGGGAAAAAAATAAGTATACATATATATGGAGCCCTGGTGGTGCAGTGGTTAAGAGCTTGGCTGCTAACCAAAAGGTTGGCAGTTTGAATCCACCAGCCATTCCTTGGAAACCCTATGGGACAGTTCTACTCTGTCCTATAGGATCACTAGGAGTCGGAATCAATTCAATGGCAACAGGTGTGGTTTTCTGGTAGATGTGTGTGTGTGTGTGTGTGTGTGTATGAACACATATATGTTACATATGCATATGTACATGTGTGTATATGTATATAAACCTGTTACCAGAGATCTGCAAAGAGATGTTTCAGTTTCATTATTTAGTGGTTTGTCTGGACTGTGTTTATTTTCTGTCCTCTAGCCCTTACTAACTCAGTAGTATATAAAGGTTCTCGGTAGATTCCTGGTAATAAGTACAGTATCAAATTAGATTTGTGTGCTTACTGATGACTCTTAAAAGCTTTCAGTAAATTTAGAGTTTAATCAATTTCCTATATTTTCTAGAAATTCTGGTTCCAGATTTTGATGGTGATGAATAAAAGAAAGGTCTTCCCCTCAGCCATCCTGATAAATACAATAAACATACCTTTCTCTACTGTGATTATAGGGCTGCGCATAAAGATAACTCGAAATGAACCCAGTGCAGTCCAGTGGATTCCGACTCATAGCGACCCTGTAGGACAGAGTAGAACTGCCCGATAGGGTTTCCAAGGAGCAGCTGGTGGATTCACACTGCCGACCTTTTGATTAGCAGCCAGGCTCTCACCCACTGCACCACCAGGGCTCCACAGCTATTAAATAGATAGAGATTGACTGGCTCTTTCTTTCAAGAAAGAGGAAACAGCAACTGACTGCCGATACTGTGGGATGTAGAGTAGCTCACAGACGAAGGACGTGGTTCTTGCCCTCAAAGAGCTTGTGGTCTAGTCAGGCATCCAGTGGGAAGTGCTATAAAAGCATTAAGAAGAGACATGACCAAACTCCTGCCAAATATGATAATAAAAACAAAACAGCAAACTCGTTGCCGTCGAGTTGATTCCAACTCATAGGGATCCTACTGGATAGAGTAGAACTGCCCCATTGCATTTCCAGGGAGAGGCTGGTGGATTCGAACTCCAACCTTTTGGTTAGCAGATGAGCTCATAACCACTGTGCCACCGGGGCTCCAAAGATGATAATAGAACCTAATAATTATGTAGCATTTTATGGTTTTCAAGGTATTGACATCACCTTACTTCCTTTACTCTTAGAAGCAGACTTGCAGTGGATTGTGTTACTCCCATTTTACAGACAAGGACACTGAAATGCAGAGAGATGAAGCAAATGCCAGGACCGCCCTCTGAATAATGGGGAGAGCAGAGACTCCTAAAGGACCTTTGAAGTCCAGAGTTCTTGCAAGTGAAGTAGTAGTGCCTGCTACTATGCTAAAGTGTTATTCAGCAGTTACCAACCCATAACCTAAGAGGGCAGCTCTGACATAAGACCTGGTAATCAAGTGAGTTTGTTCCAGACAGAGCTACAGTACGGCTCATTAGCTTTCATAACATTGTATTAAGAGGAAAAGAAAATCCATACAGTAAACCATGCAACTTTCGACCCTTTAATCGTCATGATTTGATTTGTAAAACCTTGCCAACTATTCAATACCGCTTAATTAGCTTTAGCAGTATGATCATATACTAACTTAAGAACACTAGGACAACTTATTTAATACTATTATGTACAGTCTTCATATAATGGAGACATATTTCTGAACAATCCTCAGCAGATTATTTTTATGTGAAAGTCACTATGTTTGCTATTCACCGTTTTTAGTAAATGAGCTTAACATTAATCCTATCGTGAATAAACTATACAAATCATTATCCTCATGCAATAATGAGTTGAGAATTAAATTATTACCCACTGAATTCATGTTAATTTTAAAAATTTCAAGCGTCTGCTAAATTGGCTGGAAAAATGACATGAGTTTTAACAATGGAAGTTGAGTACATCTTATGATTTACAGTGGTATTATAACCAACAAAGATAGTGTTGGTATTATAACCAACAAAGATGTGCCTATATGACCTGACCAGATAAAAAAGGCAAAACTCAATTAGATGTTTTTTAAATAATCTGTGTATTTGGTTTTAAACCCAAAATAAACTCAAGTAGTCAATTATATTTTAGTGGTTTTTTTGTACAGTATTAATGCCATCTGAACAGTGTATTATTTACACCCCACCTGTGAGGGGTTTTCCATCATATAGTATTAAATTCTCACAATAATCATATGAGGCAGGTGGTAGTAGTCCCATTTCATGTCGAAAAACTGAAGATCTGCAGAGTTAAATGTTTCTAAGGATTCATGATTTTAACAAATAAGTTTATTAGTATTATAACATTAATGTGTTACGTATAACATTGATGTGGTTCCTACATTTTAATAGGAATAAAAATTTAAGCCATAAGAAGCTTACAAGTTCATGAACCAATGAAATCTTTGGGTTATTTATAAACCTCTATCTAGGACAGCCGATGAGACAAAATTAAAACTTTGAATTCTTTAAATTATTTGTATTTAACATTCAAACTCATAATAATTTTCACTACTTAGCTATGGTTACAGCTATCCACCAAATCATATTCCTTACTTCTCTCTTTTCCATCACTAAAACTGTTGTTGGTGGAAATCTTACTTTGTTATTACTATTATTTCGTCTCACATCTTGAGGTTTAAACCAGCTTATCATTGACCTTATAAGATGTTCTTCACTAAGAGTGAGAACTGTCAGAGTTTTGTCAGGTAAGAAATTGAAGGAAGAAATTACCTACGTCGAAAACATTACAATTATTTCCTTCACTCGGATAATTCTGTTTGAGGGCACTCCAGATAAACACTAGATTTTCAAACTTGAAAGATGCCTTATTTCATGGATGGTTAGCACTGTGAAACATTTCATAGGGAAGTTTCGTTTCATGAAGTTTTATATGTCTATGACAAATTTATGTGCATTTTTTTAAATTTCAAGTTGTTTTAAGTCTACACTCATATGAATATGTTAATTAATTGGTTTCTGTAACATGGCAAAAATGAAGAAATGAGGAAATATTGAAATACATTATTCTTAGCGTTTATTATGAAGTAAGTGTCAAATTAAAATTTTAGGTAAGACACAGAAATTTTAGCTTACTTTGGATTCATGCACCAAATTATTAATTTGTATTACTTTTGATCATATTCTCGTTTTTATAATTTTAATTTGCTGTAAAAAGATTATAAATACTCAATACCAGTGGTAAGAATCTAATATTTTTGTATTCGTTTCACTGTTGTTAAGAATTAAATGGTAAAGAAAAGCATAATCAGTTTTTCCATATGTCAACTTATATATTTACTATAGAAATGGAAATATAATTAGCTGTTTTTACAACATCATAGAAAAATCTGAAATACTAATCTCTAATAGAATGTAATCCAATAGCATATTTTTAAAAAATACTTGGAATGTGCAACTCTGTTGCAGCAGAGAAGCTGATCATTCGTCAAAACTGAAAATATATAGAAGTTCATATATAGAACCTTTGAGCCCTGGTAGCGTGGTGGTTAAGAGCTAGGCTGCTAACCAAAAGGTCGGCAGTTCGAATCCACCAGCTGCTCCTTGGAAATCCTATGGAGCTGCTCTACTCTGTGCTATAGGGTCGCTATGAGTCGGAATTAACTCAATGGCAACAGGTTATACAGCACCTGGCCCAATATGAATTTGAATGTTCAACTAAAGATGTTATACATTCATATCATGTATACTCGATTTTTGAAGATTGAACTAGACTTCACATTTTTACATTCTGCTGACTTCAAGGGTGCTGAAATATTGAGAGGATAGCTTGTTCAATGCCTGTTCTTTCTACTCCTGTGACAGTATGCTCTTTTTAAGGCTTGGTTTTTAATTTTCAAAGGTTTCCCTCTGCAGGTTGTACATATGGGGTGGGTAAATGAGAAACTTCAAGGAGCTGACTCCTCTCAAACCTTCAGACACAAGTTCCTGGCACTGAAAGGGTCATCCTTCTACATTTTCAGCACTCCTCCGGTAAGATCGACTTTACATACACTCGGGACTAGTTTGGGGATGAAGTTGTTTACATTAGAGAAGCAGTAATTACATCTGGTGTTTGGAGAGCAAAGATAGAGGTGTTTTGTCATGCCACTCTCCTCTTTACCTAAATGGGGGGGAAGTATCCTGTTTGCGGATTAAGTGGCTATTTCCTACTCCAAATTCGTAAATTAATGAAGCCTTTTCTTTCTCTCAATTCAAATACCTATTACAGTATAATGGAGTTATTTTGTTTTGTTTTGTTTTTGCTTAAAAATCAGTTTGGTGTGGGAGTAGGGATGCAGAAGGCTTTATGTATTAGATAAAAATCAAATATACGGCAAGAGACACAAAACAAACAAAAAAGACTTCTCTTTAGATATTCTGAATTGAATGGGTAAACAATGAAATTTTAAAAGCTATTCTTTTCCCCATATCTTTTGAAGTTTTAATAAAATATGCCAGCAGCCTACTTAAGTAGAGCTCATAATGTAAATTTAATGCTAAATGCCGTAGTTCTACAATTTTATTTTCCAGATGCCACTCACACCATTCCTTTAAAACTGACCAAATGCAACCAAATGTGGTTGTCTATATAGAAGTTCACCAATTAAAGCCAATCTACTTTTTGTGAGTCTGAAAATCAGAACTGCAAACAAAAAACCTAATAGCTTTAGGTATCTACAAAAAATACATATACATACAAGTTTATAGACAGTGTTGATTGAACTTTCTGCTATATTAAAGAGTAAATAATAGGACACAATCAAGTTTCCTTTCAGACATCAAGACAATTAAAAAAAAAAAGACCAGACTTCCTAGTCTGACAGAGACTGAGGAAACCCCAAGAGTCTGGCCCCCAGACACCCTTTTAACTCAGTTCTGAAGTCACTCTGGAAGTTCGCCTTTCAGCCAAAGATTAGACAGGTCTGTAGGGTCAACAGTAACA
This sequence comes from Trichechus manatus latirostris, assembly GCF_000243295.1. Lineage (NCBI taxonomy): Eukaryota > Metazoa > Chordata > Mammalia > Sirenia > Trichechidae > Trichechus > Trichechus manatus. The sequence continues at coordinate 19,228,731 of NW_004443959.1, read as the reverse complement.
CACGTGAAGGACATGCTTCATAGTTCAGTCATGTATTTGAGACTCATGGGCACACCAGCCCAAAATCGAAGACAAGAAGGCAGGAAGGGACAGGAAAACTGGACGAATGGAAACAGGGAACCTGGGGCAGAGAAGAGGAGAGTGTTGACACATCACAGAGTTGGCAACCAATGTTGCAAAACAATTTGTGTATTAAGTGTTTAATGAGAAACTAATTTGCTCCGTAAACTTTCACCTAAATCACAATACAGAAAAAAAAAAAAGATACCTACCCAAAAAAAGACAGTAATATACTGCATGTTCCTTTCATTGATAAGTTCTGGGTTTTTAAATAAACTTACATTGAAATAATTTTAGATTTACAGAAGAGTTGCATGTGTAGTACAGAACATTTCTGTATAGCCTTCACCCAGTTGCTCCCGGGTGTTAAGATCTTATGCAACCATGATACATTTGTTAAAAACTGAGAAAATAACCTTGTTATGATACTGTTAACTGAACTACAGTGATATTCAGATTTAACCAGCTATTCCACTAAAGAGTTATCGGAATATTTCCATACATGATTGAATCTCCTCAGAACAAATCAAATAATGCTCTTTGACATTTCTTGCTAAATAAAATTTTATATGCTTTTGTCTCACCAAGTAAAACTAGGAAATAACTTGAAATTAAAAAAAGAAAACATAAAAATAACTCCAGATAATCTGGATAGCCTCAATCCAGGCTAGGTAGTGAAGCGCAGGTAGACTTGGAGCGTGATTTATGATTCTGAGAGGGTGGCCATCAGTAATCTATACATGTTGTTACTGCTGCAAGCAGAAGTGCCTCATGCATTACCCTTAGAGACTAAACACAGAAGAGCAGCTCAGCACCTAATCTGAAGTTGTGAGGAAAGGAAAATATACCAGCTTCACGTCCATCAGATCTAAGACTATTCAGCTCATCTGCTGAAACTAGAATGTACCTACCCTCTCAGGACTAGGCGGACAGGAGTCAAAAATGACAAAATGCCCTCAGATGACACAAGTGAGAGTTCTTTAAGGAATCTTAATTTTTCTATTCTGATTAGTGAGAAAGATTCTCCATGTATGTTTGCTCTCCACATACAGCATTCTAAATTATGAGAAATGCTTGAACTATTGCACCAAATCTCTATGCCATTGAGAGCAAAAAAAAAAACTATTTATCCATATTCGTTGCCATTTTCAGCTTCATTGACAGAAATTCTAACTTTTTTTTTCTGAGCTCCACAGTGACAAGATGGACCACGTAATACTTTTATTTTATTATTAGTATCATTTTTTGCTTGTTTTTTTAAAATTCAGTGGCCAATTTTCTTTGCATTGATCCATGTCACAAATACCACAGCATACAAATAGATTGCCTGACCTCCATTGCTCAGATTTGCCAGAAGCAAGCAATACCATCTGACTACCATAATATCTTGTTTAGAAGTTTGAAACCTGTTCAAACCTCTGCTCTATGGAAAAAGAATAACTGACAAATTGAAATCAATATAACACCCAGGCTCACTAGAGCTAGCATTAGATTCCGTGGGTACACACAGCAGGTCCGTGGGGCCTTTGCAGACATATGCCTTCCATAATTGCCTTCCTGCCTTTGTACCCCCGTCCTGCCTTATCCAGCCTTTATCTTTGTCTTTTTTGCTTCCTTCCTTTTTTTTTTTTTAAGCTACAGCATCTTCTAAATTGTAGATATTTTAAGAATATGTAGAATGTACTACATCTTTTCCTAAATACTTTATGTCTGCCTGATGCTATGGGATTGACACTAATAAATAGTTTGAGCTGTGAATTGCCAACACTCAGTTTACCTGATCCAATGGGAAGGACTGTGAGTAAAGAGTTCGTGATTAGGCATCTAATCCCAGTCTGCCTTTTTTTTTAAATCTCTCCAAACTTTAGTTTCCTCTGTGAAACTAATTGAAATTTCCCAGTCTGGCACCCAAAAAAATTAAAGTTTCAGTGACTCAGACGCTGTGCCTGGTGGCCTGGGAGAGTCCAAGTACTACAGTGAATCTCTGACCTAGTCCTCAGGAGCAGAGATTTTTGTCTGACTTTGTACATAATCCTAATAAAGCTATTTAGCTTCCTTACAGCTGGCCATTAAGGTCCCATATAAGTTGACAATTACACCCGATCCTTAGAGCCCTGTATGACTAACACGCTAGAAACTTTGGAAATTTCATCTTCTGAGTCCGCTGGGGGCGGCCAGCAGGTTCTGCCTTCTGTTAGACCTCCATTTAGAAGGTGTCTGCAGAAAGCCAGGTGCTTTGCAGGCAGTCCCTGTGTTCTCAGAAGTAACTGCCCCTCCAGGTGTAATGTGATGTGGAGCGTCAGCTCCGGGTAGAAGTTGGATTTGCTTCTTCGGGTTTTTAAATATGTAATTTCTGGTGTACGTGGGGTTTTTGTTGTTGTTTTTTCATTTTTTTAGGGAAATATAATGGTGATTTCAGTTTATAATATTGTGTTACGTTTCATGATATTGTGTTATGATATTGTGTTACGTCGATTTTATTTTTTATTTTCCATTACAAACAACAAAACCCATTGCTGTCGAGTCGATTCTGACTCATAGCAACCCTACGGGACAAGGTAGAACTGCCTTGTAGTGTTTCCAAGGAGCAGCTGCTGGATTCGAACTGCTGACCTTCTGGTTCACAGCTGAGCTGTTAACTGCTGTGCCACCAGGGCTCCATTTTCAATTACAGGATTTTTAAATCCTCTAAAATATTAGGTGTTATGTCTCAGGATTTAAATTATATTAAATTTCATAAATTCTTAGAGTTGTTCTTTTTGTTGTTGTTACTGTTGTGTGTTTTAAGTTTTGGTTGAGGATCGATTCATGGGCAAGTAGTGAAGCAAAAAGGAAAGATCCTGGAAAGTACGTTTTTGTGAATTGAGACTATGAAACATTTATTTTCAAAGGTCCATCATATAGGCATAGGAAAAATAAATAAGCAAACCAAAAGAAGAGCTAATTATTTCCAGGGGGCAAGTTAATACATGTTTGGAAAATGTAAAATTTAACAACTATCATTTGATTTTGGAAGACTAATGAGAACTTGTCAAGAAGTGGTTGTTTCAAGCTACCTGGGGCCTCAGCATCCAGCTAAAGTGGGGTGATCCTATGTTCCAGTTTACATAGATCAAGTCCCATTTTTCTGTCTTGTCTAGGCATAATTATTAACAGCAATCAGTTTCAGTCTTAACCGTGTCCCAGTTTAGACTCTAAATTGTATGGTGTCCCAAACTGTTGTAGACTATATATATATATGTATGTGTATATGTATATATTTGTGTTCGGTTGTCAACCAGTGATGGACGTATGCAGACATGGCTGAAAAAAATCAATATGGAGGTAACTATTTTTTCCGTCAAGTGCAAAACAAATCTCTTCTCTGACTTTTTCAAGACCTTGGGAAGGTATATATTAGGAAAAAAGACAACCCAGTTCATGATGATTTTGTAACCTTGGTTTTAATTGGCTATTGGACCTGAACACCCCCCCTCCAAATTTTTTTTGAGAATAGGATCTATAAAACCCATTCACAAAGAGACTTTAAAAAAATTTTATTTTATTACACAACACATCACATACTTTTTAGGAATTATTTAAAACTGAAATCATTGCTTAAGTCAATGGCAACATTCCAGAGAAAAGGGATAAAGGTGTTGACCTTCTAGAACATTTTAGCTAATTTGAGCTACAGAAAGCACCTTATGCGAGAGGAAAAAGCATCACCTCTCTGCTCTCCCATTTCTTTCCATTAAAAGCAATTTAAGGTTAATCACGGTATAATTTTTAGCCATGTGTCATTACTTTTTTCTCTGTAGAATATCTAAAAGAAAGTACATTCAGATGTATAAACCTCTGGCTCCTCAGCTTCGGAAGGTCTTCATCCACTCACAGCTGTGGCATGTTTTTGGAAATTTGAGGATTTGAGGTCTTTGTATATAAAGTTTTAGCTCACTGCTTAATATATGGCTTCCATCTTTGTGTTTCAGTGCTCCTTTTGTCTGCTTGTCCCCATCCAGTAAACACCCCCCGTTCCCAAGTCTTTGTGTTGTGTTAGCCTGAACTGTCATCCCCCCACAGGCACATCTAAAGCTGCTAGAAGTGGTCATTTCTTTTCTGGAAGTAGTTTCCTGGACACAACCCAGATTCTTTTTGCCAGTGAACCCATCTTTTTATTTCCGTTTCGAAAACTGAAAAGCAATACTGTTGAGGTTTAGCCAAGGAACCACAGGTTGCTGCACCAGGTCTGTGATTCATTAGCACCCCATGTGACCTGGAGTTGGTTGTTAACGTCTCTAAGCCTCTGATTCCCCATCTGCAACGTGGTATTTATCAAAATGGTATCTGCGTGATAGCTATGTGTTGAAGAATAAATGAGATAATCCATCAGAAGTGCTTAGTACAGTGCCAAGCACACAGCAAGCCTTCAGTATTATTATCCGGGGCTCTCACACACAAGAGTGTATGAAATTTCATTCATTTGTTCTACCATGAATATGACGCTGAATATTTACTTCCCTGTATATGTCTGCTCGCTTTTCTAGCCAACACCAACTGATTTTATCCCACTCTAAGTTAACCTAATTGCTCATGGTCTCTGGTTATTCATAGCCTCCGGTAATCTATGGCCATGTTGTCAGGATTGTATAACACTTAGAAACACAGACTTTGCTTTAAGACAGACCTAGGATCTAGTCTGAGATTTGCCATTTACAAAGTGTATAATTTGGGTAAATTGCTTAACCACTCTAATCCTCAGCTACCTCACAACCAGATTCATTCCAGTTTGACCCGCTGCTGAGAATTTGCATTCCACCCCAGATACACTGGATCAGAATCTACATTTTAACAATATACCAAGATGACTCTCATACATACATAAGAATGTTAACAAGATCCCCCAGGTGATTCTTATGTATAGATAAGAATCTTACACATAAGAATCACCTGGGGGACCTTGTTAAAATGTAGATTCTGATTCAGTATATTTGGAGGAAAATGCAAATTCTGAGCAGGGGCTTGAACCAGAATGAACCGGTTAGAAGCCCTGGTCCCAACATTCTTGTGTTGGTTAAATAAGACAATGCGTGTCAAATGTTTAGCACCATACCTGTTATGGAATGAGTGCTCAATAAATTATTATCATTGTTATTTATTATCATCATCATTTCAACTTCAGCTCCAGTTGACACTGCTTAATTGACTCCATATTTTCAAATTCAAATCCCAGAGGTGAATATCAGATTGGCTGAGCTGATACTGTTTTTGAGTAGAGCTAAGATATTCATGCCAGGTTATCTCAGAGGCATTGAAAGACTGAATAGACTGTCCATGCATCACACGCCCAACCTTGGGACAGTCATCGTCTACGGCCATGAAAGGCATGATAACATGACAGGCACTGTGACTGGGGCATTTCTCTTTGAAGGGACTGAGATTCCTTATAACTCCAGTGTTGTCAGCATAACATAGAGCCGTAGTTAGTAAATGACCTTTCATGGAACTCAAGTATCTCATAAAATCCTAGGAGGCACTCCACGAGAAAAGTGATTGTCAATGAGCTTTGAAAAGCAATGGTTTAAAACAGTTAAATAGGTTTCTTTATGTGGCACTTCCCACACGTTTTATTATGCGTTGAGTCTCCCCAAAGTGGTTATAGTATACAGCATTTACCATAATCAATTCAGCAAGTGATGAGCTAAATTGATCCTAGTATCTAACAGAGATTAAAAAAATGACATAAAAGTACCAAAATTTGTAAATTCCTTTACAGCTTCTAGTGCACTTTTATGTACATTATATCATTTGATTCCTAAGATAATCTAGCAAGATAGACAGTTCAAGATGATTCCTCATTTTATTGATAAATGTTAGATACATACAAGTTGCTTTTCTAAGAATGCACAACTTGTTTAGATAGGACTATAGTGCAGCTAGGTCTTCTAATTCTAGCCTGAGGAAGTCTTTTATGTTCCCTATAGCTATATTTATAAACAGTAGGGGCCAGTAGGCCTGTTTTTAGTTTATCCTGGACACAAGCGAAGTATTTCTTCATTTCAATGCAGCAAACATTTTAATAAGCACCTCCTACTATGCATCAGGTTCTGAAATATTAACTAGAGATACAAGAACTCTGACATCAAAGACCTCACAGTGTAGTGAGAGAAACCAACATATAATTTCAGTTAACTTGGCAATCTGTCTTGGAAGAAGTACAACCGGAATGCTCCTTAGAAGCAAGGATGGCGAGACTTCGTCTCACATACTTTGGATATTTTATCAGGAGGGACAAGTCCCTGGAGAAGGACATCATGCTTGGTAAAGTAGAGGGTCAGTGAAAAAGAGGAAAACCCTCAGCGAGATGGATTGACCCAGTGGCTGCAACAATAGGCTCAAACATAGCAACGATTGGGAGGATGGCGCAGGACTGGGCAGTGTTTTGTTCTTGTTGTACACACGGTCACTATCAGTTGGAACTGACTCGACGGCACCTAACGACAACAGCAACAACTTGGTAATGCCCCTTCCTCACAGCTTTGTGAAACACTGTTTCTGGGATTACGGTGTTCAGCAACAGAAACATACATAAATGCCTCAGCACTAAGCGAAAAGAAGCAGCACAAGAAGTAGGGATGGTCGTCCAGAGGGAGGGGAAGTAGAATGGTGCTCTGGAAGAGGACACAGCAATCCTGATGTTCCTTGTCTAATGCTCTTTCAAGTCTATTGAGTATGGACACAACAGAATTTAATGTCATATAAAAGCTCCTGGCACTTCATTGACTCACTCGCAAAGTTTCACGGATTTTTATATAAAAAATTTAAATATAAGAAGAGAAAAAAAAATTCTGTAAATGGAGAAGGGGGGTTGTGAGAGTCTACTTCTGTCACTCAGCTTCCAACATAGTTACCAACATCTGGCAGATAACTGTGTCCATGTGAAGGCTTTTTAATTTCAGAGACACAATGTCAGAACTGTGCCATATTACCATTAAAACTATTTTATCCTGGACCTTTATTGTGTTCGAACGCAGAGAAAATAGAAACACGTATTTTAATTTTTAGTGATAATTGAGCAGCCACACCTACATTTATCTGTTTCCTCATTTGAGTTGTGCTTCTACAAGTGAAGGTCATGGGTAAATAAAATACTAAATAAATGTACTCAACTGAAGGGTTATTTATGATAATTTTGGTTGAAAACTTCTCCTAAGAGACTGTGGGTTATAGTACCTATATTTACTACTGGAACTTCCTTAAAATATATTCAAAATATAGAATGGAGGGAGAATGTTCCTTTTAGATCCCCTCCTGAAGTCTGACTTACTAGCCCTATTCATGCCAGCTGGAAAAGCAACTGGAAAGGCAATGAGAAACCTCACGGGTGGATCTCTTCTTCAACGAAGCTGAATTGAACTACAGATTCAATGTAGTAGATGTCTTGTTCTAGCGTGGTGCTTCTGAGGGTTGCAGTTTATTTCTGGAGAAGTGCCAGAAGTTTCAGGTCATTGACATCTGCTGGGAGGGAGAAGTTCCCTTTCAGACCGAAAGAGCTTGAGCCATTCATAACATCCAGATCCAGATTGATATAATCGCTCCACATAGACCCAGTCTGTAATTACAGTTCATAGGGAATTCAGCTTTAAAATATACATGTTAAAGGGTATTGCGTTTAGTTATTCTTCCTGGTACTGGTTTCCATAATTTTTTGTTTTTTATTACCTGAAAAAAGTAATAAATACAGCTAAATAACTTTCCTTTGGTATTCATTCATATTTTGCTTAGTTGTAAACTGTGAGTCCCTGTTTACATTTAATTTTGAAATCATCCATTTAAAGAAATCCTAGTGTATCTGAATCTAACTTTAAAAGTGTTTTTCTTCAGACTTGCGTTTACAAGGCTGTGTGCTATAGCTATAGAATCCTTTTCTTAATTTAAATTTATGTTCGTTTTTGTCAGAATGTAGATAAATTTTGCCATATCAATGATATCGCTGTTGGTGAAGTTTGTATAATTAGTACATCACCAGCAAAGGCAAAATATCCTGTTACTCAGAATTTGAAGACATGATTTAGTTTCAGGGAAGAACTTGGGTGGAAGGAGACAGAAGGCTGGCATAAGGGGCTGGGGAATGTGTTAAAAGTACATGAAATCAGCTGTATATATTGTGAAACATAAGTCACAGTTCTACTTGTTTTATGACAGAACCAAAACCCACAAACTTTTCATCAAAACATAGGAACTATCAAACATGTCAGCAAGCTCGTTTGCTGGTGACCCTCACACCATGCCTACCCCACTAGTGTTTGCTCTGCTTCATTTGGTCTGCAAATTCTTTGCTCTTTTCAGTCGCCCAATAGGTTTCCATGGTGTGTTGTGGTTTCTTTCTTGGTCATCTAAATTATTTGAAAGCAATATGAAAACCAGTAAACAAATCCTGTATGTTCTGTGTCCCTTCCGGTAGTCTCTATCCAACGCAAACACCTACAGCTGCTCTCTAGATTTCTCTCTCTCTCCATCTTTCTCTCTCACCCTCTTTCTCTCCAACTATTCTTTCCTCTCAAGGTCCCTTCCTTTACCTAATTCTAATTCCTCAGAGACAGCATTGCATCTTTGAGATAGGAGAATGTACTGTGCTTTACCTTGTAATAATGTGTTCCCTCCTACACACACTCTTTCTATAAAAGCTATCTAGCATCTCTTTCTCCTTTCAAATAAAGACACTCCTGAAACTTCCTAACAAGTGTTTCTTTCATTAATTTCTTTTTCCTAATAATTTCTGCAGATGACTTACCACCATGCCCACCCTCTTTTCTCAGAGTCATTATTAGGAATTTCTTTTGATAATTATTATTTTAGTGACATGCTATTATTGTAAAGAAAAAACAAGATCCCAGGTTACTCTAGAAAGTCATTTTCAAGGTGCAGTAGACCTGTGAAAATTGCTTTAGCCTCACATGTATTTACTTATACCATCAGAATTAAGGAACCCAGATATTAATCTAAATTTTATGCATCTATCCAAAATTTTCTGTTGACAATTTAGCTTCTCAGATCACTGAAACATGAAGATTTCATTATCGTCAAGAAAGTATGTAGTTTCATAATTTGAATTTTTAAATGTAAGTGTAAAATTGTTCCTTACATCAATATAGCACCTCACAGTTTATGACGCTCTTGAATATAGTAGTATCTATGAAATACACTTAGACACACACGTGCAAATACAGACCACACAGTACTGATAGGTCGGATGTGGATGTGAGTGAATAAGCGTCAACAGTGATTTCCGTGGGGCCGTGGTGCTGCCATCTATTGAAATAGGAGCACTAAAGGAGAAGAGTATTGATGTCAGGGAGCAAATCAATAGCTTATTTTGGAGGTTTATTGTAAGTTTGAAACGCCCAAAGAGCTCCAAAAGATTTTTTTTAACAGAGTTAAATATGTTGTTGTTGCTGGGTGCCATTGACTGGATTCTGACTCGTAATGACCTTATAGGACAGAGTAGAACTGCCCGATATGGTTTCCAAGGCTTTAAATCTTTACAGAAGCAGACTGCCACATTTTTCTCCCATGAAGTGGCTGGTAGGTTCAAACCACTAACCAAGCACTTTAACCATTGCACCACCGGAACTCCTTGATCCATATATAGATGTTTCCTAATGCTATGAGACTGAATTAGCTTTGAAGTTCAACTAACTGGATTCTTCATTATTAACAAAATAAAGAAACCACCTCTTTCTCCCATGGTAGTTAATGCCAGTAACATATGGGAAGAAATGAAAAGGTGAAGGCAGTAGGATTTATAAATATTCAATCCAAATGCCAGGTTGAATTGATCTGTTTTATTTGTATACTTCATAACATCTTCATATAACTTTAAAATTTCTAGTCCCCTATACTCCACCTGTAAAATGAGAATACAATTAATGACTACTTGGAAGGGTTATTGTGAGATTCCAATGCATTGGTTGATATAGAAATTTTCTTTATTCATAATATTCTAGAAATGCAATGTTTTTATTTTCCACTGATCTGTGAGCTTCTCAATGTTGTATCCATTCTTGCTCCCACTACATCTAGCATCATGCCTCGTATAAAGACGATGCTCCTTAATCAGTGGTTGAATAATGTAGAAAATACATATTGGAAGGGGATTTATGTGTTTTAGAACGGTCAGCAGAAGTTTTGTTTTGTTTTGTTTTTGTTGTGGTAGTTGTTTTTGAAAGGGCTGAAAACTATGAGTCGGAATTGACTCGACGGCAACGTGCGCTACACTATCCACTGGAAAGTAAACCAACAAATCTCAAAACGCTTTGTGGCTTAAAACCTCCTGTTAACACAGGGCAAATTCCACAATAAAGCAAAACAAAGGCTCCTTTAGAGTTTAAAGGAAAAGGTGAGAAAAGAACACGTGCAGGGGGCCCACAGTCCAGGTACAGACAGAGAGGGGTAACTTGTATCTCGTCTACCCCTTACCCAAGTTTCCAAACAGAGGTTTTTAAGGATGAGGTGGACCTCTACATAGAGACAGTGTGATGTTGGTTCATCATCTTCCAGAGCTTTGTCAAGATATTCAGGAGCTCACATCAGTAAAGGTAGAAGTGACAACTGCTTCTTGTTTAATTCAGTAAAGAAAATTAATATGCAAGTATTTTCCCATTACCACTGAGTAATTTGGGACCTTTGAGTACATATTGTGTTAGCAAGTACAATATGGTTAGTGGAGATCAGAAAAGTATAAAAAAAAAATTCAGATTGTGAAAATAGAATTTTTTTTTTTTTTGCTTTTTTTGATGCCATAATATATAATTCAGCATATACATTGGAATGATTTATTTGTAATTTACTCTTAGATGAATACTCTTTACATGAATATTAAACAAAACATGTAAAGAAAATTAAACAGCCTGGGTAGCTTTTTAAGTAGGGAAGAAAAGAAAACGTCCATATGCATAATGTGTATTATATTGGTTTAAAATTAGATGTTTTACTTAAAATAAGTCATCTTTCACATAATATCCAAACTAGCAAGAGTATATTTTAAAAAGGGACAGGAAAGATTTTCTAAGACAATGAAAAATATTTGGAAAATAGTGACTTGGTAAAAAAAGTTGTAGATTAATCATTAGAAGCTATAAGTTCTGAGAGGTCTCTGAGTGACGCACCCGGTTTACGCTTATGTACTAACCTAAAGATTGGCAGTTCGAACCCACCCAGCAGCGCTGTGGAAGAAAGGCCTAGCCATCTGCATCCATAAAGATTACCACCAAGAAAACCCTCTGCAGCGGTTCTACTCTGTAACACATGGGGTCACCATGAGTCAGAACTGACTATGGCTACAGGTTTTGTTGTTGTTTATTGTGTATTTGTTTGGTTGGTTGGTTTATGGGTTTGAAAATTAATGTTTTCTATTTGCTGGGCATGGGAGTTTGGGCAAGTAATTTATACTCTTTATTCAACAGTTTCCACATTCCTGACATAGGGATAGTAAATCATAGCCAGAGTGCCCCCTTGGTCATTGTGAACACAGAATGGCTTCATTTTTATGTTTATAAATGTGTCTGAAAACTCTAAAGTTTTATTTTAGCATACGCGATTACTGTCGCTAATCAGCAGAGTCTCATTGTAAAATCAATGCACAGAACATGGTGAGTGAATTTATACGTACATATTTACACATAACATTTCTGGCCTGGGACTGAATATTCTGAACCTGATGGAAATTTGTCCGTGGCAATTTCTACTTTGCTCAAATCTAATACAACTTTATGTTAAGTTTATCATATCAGTGTTTATTTTTTCCTGACATTAAACATGAGGTTTCTGTATCAGAAACAGGCTTTTAATTATGCACAGAATAAGGTGGCACCAGTTTCCCCTTCCGCGATCCTCCACAGGGTAGCCCAGTGAGAGCCAGAGGTCCCCTACATTACCGAGGATTGTACCACAGGACAGGAATGCTGAAGCTCTCCATCTCAGAGTTTGTACCGGGCAGTTGGTACAACTGGCCACTGTCATCTTCAGAGAAAGAGAGAGACCTTATCTTACTAATGGAAACAAGTCCTCCCTTGGGAGAAGAGGTGAAGGTCTCTTGTTCCATTACCACTTGGAATGTTAAAATGGCTCCAAGGGAGATAAATCTGGAAATGTTCACTGAATGATTTACTAACTTCCAAGGCATGGTGACCACTAATCATCCTGTAAACTAGGTGGCCAGATATTTTTGCTCAGAAAGCCGTAACCTTGCAGAAAAGTGAAAATATTCAGGTAGCATTTTCCCCAACACCTTCTATCAAAATATTCTAATTGAGCTTTAGAAGGACCCAAAGATTCTTATGACAAATAATTTAGGAAAAGCTAAAAGATAAAGTCCTTTACTCAAGGACGTTTCTGAGCTCCTTCAAGATGGGAGGAAGGAGGACGTATTGCAAGAGAAGAGGAAAAAGAAGGGAAAAGGGTGGAAGAAAGAAAAGGGAGGATGGGGAAGCAGAAGGATGAAATCCGTATTTTACAACCCTGTTACTCTACTGAAAGGCCAAGAGATGATATTGGAAGAGTTGGGGTTAAAACCAGGCATTCCTAGCTCCTTCTAATACACTCTACTCTCCGTCATTAGCCTGAATGTTTATTTCTGATTTGCATATTAGAATCAGAAAGATAATGTTTCAGCTATCCACGTTTTCAAACGTTATTAAAATGTGTTAAAATAACCATGATAAAATCAATTTTACAGCATCTTATAGCATTAACATATAAATTATGTAGCAGTTGCTTACAGATATGCAAAAAATATTAGTAGCAATTTTGAGAATTTCAATTAGGCAAATATATGCTATCAGTAAAAAAAATTATCTGGAAATAATTAAGTGAAGATTATAGATCAAAGAGATTAGACAATTGGATACCTAATATAGAATCACTCTGTATTACTCTTGAAGGAGCCCTGATGGCACACTAGTTAAAGTGCTCAGCTGCGAACCCAGAGGTTGGCTGTTTGAACCCACCAGCCGACCCGTGGGAGAAGGATGTGGCAGTCTGCTTGCATAAAGATTACAGGCTTCAAAACCCTATGGGGCAGCTCCATTCTATCCTATAAGGTCACTATGAGTCAGAATCAACTCGATGGCAATCATTGTTCCTTAATAATAATAGAAGATGCCAAGAGAATACATCTTACGGTCTAAAATTCTTGCTATTTTCCAATCAAATTTGATCAAATGTATTAGAAAATTATTGACAATGATTATTTGAAAAAAAAAAAGTATCCATGGTGTAAGGGTACAAAACTATTAATGTTATCTTCTTCCCTATCGTAAACTCTGGTTATTCCCTTTTTTGTTACATGCTAGTCTGAAGAAATCAAAGTATCAGCATTGATGTTTTATTTTTTTTTCTTATCCTGGTTTGTGAGTCACCACCCGTGAGTTAACAGTAAGGAGTGTAACGATGGAATTGATCGCATCCCCATCCATCGCATAAAATCCTGTCTCAGAGGAGATTAAGGAACTACAGTGGTTCAGAGTGCTTCACTCCACCTTTATCCCACTTACATTAGACATTCGCACCTGTTTCTACAAGAGTGCAGTCCTAAAAAGAAGAGTGCAGAATACATCTTACTTGCTGCTGTAGGAAATCCTTTGACTTAGGAAATTATGATACGGACTACCTAGTTTGCAAAATCCGAGAATCTTTTGTAATATGAACAATGACTAAATATCCATCTCCTTTATAAATGAAATTTTCTTAATTCTCAATCTATCCTTCCTCCTCTCTATCATCAATCTTTCTTCGTGTCCTAAACATGTCTTTCTCTTCAAGCAAGCCACTCAGCACTCACCCTCCAAGTGCGGGCTTTGCATACACAGGGCGTTCTCATCAGCCCCCTTGAGGGCTACACGACACTTGCCTCAGTCTTGCTGAATAGACTCAAGACATATATAACTGACAGTTAACATGAAATAGCTTTGAGGAAGTGTCCAGTGAGTCTGAACAAATCACATAGCTTCTGGGAATTAGAAGAGGGACGAAATAACTGCACGGAGCTGTGAGGGAAGGCACGAGGAGCAGGTTTGATCTGAGCCTTTAAGAAGTAAGTTCAAGTGAACGAGGGAGAGGGGAGTGAAGAGAAAGATATGCTCTATTCCATAGTAGTTATTGACTTAATTCAGCCAGAGGAAAATGCACATTAAAACCAAGTGCTCTATAGCATTGAAAACTGTGATATTCTTTCTAAAAATTTGAGACACTATCATGAGCCATCTGCAGTTCCAAATGCCCTCTAAAATAGTCACGTCCAGGGAAGTGTTATAAGAAGTTTGAATTACCTAGTTGACATCTGGAAATAATGTCCAAGTTTCCTTAGAGTCTATCTAAGTAGCAGCAAAGTATTTTTATATATGCTTTATGGTGTCTAATGGAAGAAGATTGCAAGCAGACTAAACCAAAGAAACACTACAAGAACTCATAAAACATCAACAGGTACACTGTGGTCATGGATATTGTCAGCACTTGGCTACAAGTCAGAGATGATGCTGAGCTGCTCTTGCAGTAGTGGTTGAGGTGGGCAGCAGTTCTAGACATACACCAAAGGATATTAGGTGTGTGACACGGAGACCTTTTCAGCCAAAGACCTTTCTAAATATAGGGGGCACATATTCCTATTCCAAGCAGGAACTGTCATGGCATCTTATGCTTAAAGTTTTCTGCCAGTTAACCTGTGTAAACTTAATTTACAAAGGGATGAATCAATGACAGAATATAAAAACTAACGAAGGGCCATATATTAATTAGGAATTTTTTATTAAAAGTGACAGAAAACTCATCCCAAACTGGCTTAAGAAAGAGAAAACAAGCATAAATCTATTTGCTAAGGTATCTGAACAATCCAGGAAAAGAAATATCCCAACATTCAGTGATCTAGCACTTAAATAATGATATGTGGACCAACTGTCTCTGTTTTTCTCAACTCTACTGTGTTGTTCGCTCGATTGTCAATCAGGCTGTACACACGTGGTCCCAGGATGACTTCCGACAGCTGTCTGGGAATAAGCTTTTTTTTTTTTTTGTACTTATTTATTTCTTTGTTCAAGTCCAGAAAAGAAACAGTTCATTCCCACAAGTCTGAGAAAACTTCTGATTTTACTTTTTTGTCTCTGCTGGAGTCATCTCCTCATCCCCGGATCAATCACTGTGGCTGAGAGAATGAGATGCATTGACTGATTTACACCTAGATCACAAGCCCCATCCTGAGCTAGGAGCACAATCAAACCCATCAACAGCACAGGAGTTGAGAATGAGAAGGGGATTGTCTGCCAGAGGGAAATAGACATTGCTATTACCAAGAAAAATAAAATGTTAGGTAGACAGCAAACACAATAGATAACCACCACAGACTTACAGAAAGTTGGTGCCTAATAAATACTTTATGAATATTGCTGAATGAGTGAGGAAATAGGCCTACATTTTGCAAGCAATAAAAAGCACAGCCTCCTCCAAGTTTTATGTTAGGGTATGGCTCTGGAGATCTCCTCTTCTACCATGTATTGATGACATACTAATAAGGAAAAATGCATCCAATGTAATATAATATTAAAATATACTACTCTCTAAAGATTTTAATCCCAAAACCCGTTGCCTTCATGTGAATTCCTACTCATAGTGACCTTATAGGAGAAAGTAGAACTGCCACATAGGGTTTCCCAGGATGTAAATCTTTACAGAAGCAGACTGCCACATCTTTCTCCTGTGGAGAGGCTAGTGGGATCAGACTTCCCCAGGCCCTTATCTACTGTGCCACCAGAGTTCCTTGATATTAATCACAACACAAATATAATGGCAAATACCTGAAAGCAGCCTACAATGTCCACCACAAAGGGAAAGCCTTAAAAAAAAAAAAAAAAGACAAATCCACATGATGAAATCAAAGATCAAAGTAGTCATTACACCATTTGTGGAAAAACATTTAGTAACTGGAAAAATGCTGATATTATGAACGATATTCTATAAAATCATCAAAAAACAAACAAACATGTTGCCGTCAAATTGATTCCAACTCATAGAAACTCTATAGGACAGAGTAGAACTGCCCTATAGAGTCTCCAGGGAGCAGCTGGTGGATTCAAACTTCCAGCCTTTTGGTGAGCAGCTGAGCTCATAACCACGGTGCCACCAGGACTCCAATACAGCAAGAAAAAAATTATTATGGGAGGATGTGATTGAATAGTGTGGTTAGTGATTTTTTTAAAATTTATTTTCTAGTTTCTCTAGAAATAAGCGGCACTGTCATAACTGGAAAAATTAAAAACTGTCTGTAGATGTTTGTTTTCTAATCAACAGACAATATCATAGCTCTAATGGCAGGAGGTGCCATAAACACAGGTCATGATGAAAACTGAAGAATAGAGAAGGCAGGAAGAGGCACATCTGTTAGAAAACCAGTGGGCGTTGTTGCTAAGTTCAGGAGCGGTATTTTTATTTTAGTCTTCATCTAGGGTTCTTGCCTACGTTCTGTCACAGCTCTCAGGAGAAAGGACGCTAGAATCTGACTTTTTGACTCTAAAATAAGTACCTTAAACTGTCTCTAGATAATTCTAGCCTGAATGCTCTACTAGACCTAAAAATAATCTTCAAGACGTCATTCTCATTGACCTTCCTCTCTTAAATTTTTCCTTTTTCTTTCTTTTTGTTTTTTTTAAATCAAAATAGAATTTAGTTGGCTCTGGGACAATTAAATATTAAATGGTACCGTGTAAGTATAATCTTTCACATGATTGACATACTATTAGAGAAGCATTCTGATTGAGATGGCTTTAAAATTACCAATTGTATCTTAAGCATTTCATTTAGTGGAATGGTTACTAGAAGGTCACAAACTGATTAACCACATGGTAATTGTAATGTTTCAAAGGCATGATACACAGCAGTTTTGACTATTTTTACTTGTCAAAAGAATAACTGCAAGGTGAGCAATAAAGCTGGTGCACTGTTGAATATTTTAGATATTTCTACATGAGTATTTTAATTTTGAGGTGATATACCCTAATGTGAATTGTAAATCATAAAGCATTATTCACAAGTTAAATGATTTTTCATCATTATTATTATAATTGTTGCAAACTGCAAATTCAGACCAATCAAAAACAGATCTTCAGTTAAATTAATAAATTTAAAAAAAAGTTCATTCATTTCTGAAATAGAATTGACTAGTAAATTTAGTCCTAAAGAGCAAAAGACTGGATAAACAACATTTTCTCTATAGCGTCACATTTCAGCAAATACATAAACTCACCCACTTTCATCTGTAACCTCATTAAACTCTTAAATTCTCTAGATTTAATTTAAAAATCTGTCCTTAATTTTATCTAAAAGGAATCCAAAATGGGCTTTTAAAATTATACCCAATTGTTTCTAATAGAGATTCCTACATTACCATGTTCTTGCATCAATGATTTATCCAAATGTATTCACATTATATACAATCAGAGGTGAATATAGGATTGTTCATCAAAATTCACTGCAGTATGTCAAGTTTAGTGTTACTAACTGTACTACTGGTGGTTTAGAATTTAATTAAGTTGAGACACATTCATCACTCCATAGTTGTAAAGGTTTAAATTCTCCAAGTAAAAATAGCATGTTTTTTTTTTCATGTTTCCATTTTATATTTCTTGCAGGTGAGCACATTAGACTGGGTACGAGCCGAAAAAATCTATAACCTCTGTGAGGTATTATTTAAAGTTCATAAGGTAGGTATTCATTGTATCTTAGATGCTTTCATATAAATTAGATGTCCCTTTGGGTTTAAAGAGTGAGGGAAATACATATTTATGACGGTGCATTGAAATAGTAAAATAACAGAAAAATGATCTAGAACTCCATCCTACCATCCTATCCAACAGGATTGTGCTGTGATGAACTGAGTTGGATGGTGTGTGAGTGTGTGTGTGTGTGTGTGTGTGTGTGTGTGTTAAGGGGAGAATGCATTTTAGCAGCTTCCAATTACAGTATTTTCCCAGAACTTCAATTTCTTATCTTTATTGTTGCTGTAGCTATTGTTGTTGGTTCTAAAACATCAGATACAGATTTGTTTCGTAAAACATTTTCTCATTTAATCTCGTCTGGACTGATCAGAGTAACTAACCAAGTAATTCTACTCCTATTAGAGAAGAAGTACTCATTGACTAAGAAAGAGAAGAGTTTTATCTATAACATTTATATCAAGACTTCAGAATAACCTGATTTAGTTGGACAATTCCATATTAGCTAATTGTCATGGATTGGATTATATCCGCCCAAAAATGTGTGTATCAATTTGGCTGGGCCATGATTCCTGGTATCTGGTATCGTGTGGTTTTCCTATATGTTGTAAATCCTGCCTCTGTGATGTTAATGAGGGAGGATGGGCAGCAGTTGTGTTAGTAAGGCAGGACTCAGTCTACAAGATTGGATTGTATCCTGAGGCAGTGTCTTGAGATATAAAAGACAGAAGCGAGCAGAGAGAGTTGGGGACCTCATACCATCAAGAAAGCAGTGCCGGGAGCAGAGCGAGTCCTTTGGACCGGGGTCCCTGCACAGAGAAGCTCCTAGTCCAGGGGAACACCAAAGAGAAGAAAGCCAACAGAGAGAAAAAGCTTTCCCCTGGAGCTGATGCCCTGAATTTGGACTTTTAGCCTACTTTAACTATGAGGAAATAAATTTCTCTTTGTTAAAGCCATCCACTTGTGGTATTTCAGTTGTAGCAGCACTGGATGACTAAGACACTAATCCATTGCTACGTAAGTCAGTTTTAACGGTTTCTAATAGGATAACAGATCATCATGCATTGTACACTGGACTTTAAGAAGGACTGTGAGTGTAAAAGTCAGGCACATTTTAAGTGGGGAGCACTGTGTGTAACTTACGAGTGGATGCTGTTGACATGTGTTCACATATTGGAGATAAAGATAAGTGGATATTTGAAGGTGCCCTCAAGTCGGTTCCAACTCATAGTGACCCTGTGTGCAATAGAAGGAAGCACTCCCGGTCCTGCACCATCCTAACAATCGTTGCTGTATTTGAGCCCATTGTTGCAGTCACTATGTCAATCCATCTTGTCTAGGGTCTTCCTCTTTTTCGCTGACCTTCTACCTTACCAAGCATGATGTCCTTCTCCAGGGACTGGTCCCTCCTGCTAACATACCCAAAGTACATGAGACGAAGTCTCCTCATCCTTGCTTGTAAGGAGCATTCTAATCAAAGTGAACAAACTAAAGATATGCAGTTATTTTACTGAGAACAAATCTTAGCAGACCTCAGGTTTTGTCCAGAGTTCTGTACAATACAAAATTATGCAAAGCCATGTGAAAGTTGAACATGAAATGATAAAGTATGTGAAAGAAAGAAAAGAGATCAATGTCACCAACTAACTTTGTGACTGTAGGCAAGGGGTACACTATTGTTTGCAAATATTCACTTCCTCACCACACCCAATACTGGGACAATATAGTTCCTGCCCATTGATGTTATTCCTAATCATGTGATTTCTTTTGGCCAGTGGGATAACAGATGTGGCATGAGCAGAGTCTTGCAGTGATGCAGTTGTGTGACCAGGGCTGGTCTCTGGCATTCCTTCTGCTTGCTATGAGAAGAATACAGCATTGGCCAGCACTGGTCCATAGATGATGAGAGGCACGTGGAGTAGAGACATACCCAACTTCATCTTGGAGACAAGCCCTAGATCAGCCAATCTACATTAGCTGAAACTTAGCTGACCCACACATGCATGAGCAGGAAATAAGTGCATATTGTTGAATGCCACTGAGATTTTTGCGGTTATCTGTTAAGTAGGAAAAGCTGGTACAATTGGCTACATATGCTCTAAAATTGGACTTAGCATTGACTCCATTGCTTGAAATAATTAGTTTATTTAAGCTTCAGTTTCCTCATCCATGAAATGGAGGTAATAATAATCCTTTTATATGCTACTTTATAATATTATTTTCAGAGTTGTGTTATTTAAGTGGAATAATGACTACTAGCTGTGCCATAGTGAATGTTGTTGTTCAAAAAAAAAAAACCAAACCGAACCTGTTCTTGTCAAGTCAATTCCAACTCATAGCTACCCTATAGGACAGATTACTGTCCTGTAGGGTTTACAGGAGCAGCTGGTGGATTCAAACTACCAGCCTTTTGGTTAGCAGCCCTATCTCTTAACCACTGCACCACTAGGGCTCCACAGGTGCCGTTAAGTCAGTTCCAACTCATAGCGACACTGTGTACAACAGAACGAAACACTCTTGGTCCTTCACCATCCTCACAATCCTTGCTATATTTGAGCTCATGGTTGCAGCCACTGTGTCAGTCCATCTCGTCAAGGGTCTTCCTCTTTCTTGCTAACCATCTATCTTACCAAGCATGATGTCCTTCTCCAGGAACTGGTCCCTCCTGATAATATTTCCAAAGTATATGCGATGAAGCCTCTTCATCCTTGGCTTCTAAGGAGCATTCTGGCTATACTTCTTTGAAGACAGATTTGTTTGTTCTTCTGGCAGTCCATGGTATATTCAATATTCTTCACCAACACCATAATTCAAAGGCATCAATTCTTCAGTCTTCCTTACTCATTGTCCAGGTTTCTCAGGCATATGAGGCAACTGAAAATGCCATGGCTTGGGTCAAGAGCACCTTAGTCCTCAAAGTGATGTCTTTGCTTTTGAACACTTGAAAGAGATCTTTTGCAGCAGATTTGTCTGATGCAATATGTCGTTTAATGTCTTGACTGCTTTTTCCATGAGCATTGATTGTGGACCCAAGTAAAATGAAATCCTTTCCATAATGAAAGTGCTCACTAAATGGTAGACTTAGATCCATCTTTGAGGTCCCTTCTTGTCCTCTGTAACTGTAGGAGCCTCAGGTCCAGGGCAGTACATATACCAATGATTCTCAACCTTGTCTGTACATTCGACTCAACTGGTGTGAGCTTTACAAAATCCAAAGATTTAATTTTATTTGCTTTGAGATGTGTCCCAGACATTGGTATTCATTTTTTTAAGCTTTCCCAGTAATATTAATGTTCGGAAGTCTGAAAACTTCTCCTTATACACACTGAAGCATATATTGAATCATTGTGAAAAAAACACTTGTAAATAAATAACATTTTATTGCACTGATAAATTCCTTAGAATCATTACATATTAAGCTAGAAAGAACCTTAGTGATCAGAATTGTTGTTATATTAACACCATTAACAAAAATAAGAGAAATATTCTTTTGCTATAACAATGCCAGTAGCGATAGCATTAATCTTTAATTATATTTCCTTCATTTATTTGTTCTTTAAACACTGCCTTTTGATCCTCCTTCCCACAGTGGTAGAAACTCATTCATTCAATTATTAACTCATGCACTAAAATTTGAAGTCTGGGAGAGCAGAGCTTTTGTGTTCTGTCGCTGTGTTACAGATTACTCCAAACCTTGGTGATTAAAAAAAAAAAAAAATACACATTACCTGACAATTCCTATGGGTCAGAAATCCTGTTTCACAGTTTCTCACAGGCTATAATCAAGGTTTCAACCCAGTTTCCCTGGTCTTAACTGGACACCTACAGAAGATTAGAATAGTTATCATGGGGACAAAGATATTATTCTGTTTTGCCCCATTTGTTGAGTTATTTTCAACACATAACTGTATACTATTAATATTAAATTTTTTAGCTTTTGTGAAATAATCCTCTTTTTTTTGTAGCCTGCCAATCCAAAAAGTATACCTACATTTCAAATTAACATTTTAAAATGCCTCATTTAGTTATGTTGATTATAATTTTCATTGATATGGGTATGAACCCACCCACGTACTTTGGACATGTTATCAAGAGGGCCAGTCCCTGGAGAAGGGTATTGTGCTCGGTAAGGCAGAGGGTCAGCGAAAAAGAGGAAAATCCTCGACAAGCTGAATTGACACAGTGGCTGCAACAATGGGCTCAAACAGCAATGACTGTGAGGATGACGCAGGACTGGGCAGTGTTTCATTCTGGTGTGTGTGTGTGTGTGTGTGTGTGTGTGTGTGTGTGTATGAGCTTGGCTACTAACCAAAAGGTTGGCAGTTTGAATACACCAGCTGCTTCTTGGAAACCCTATGGGGCAGTTCTACTCTGTGCTATTGGGTCACTATGAGTCAGAATCGACTCAAGGGCAACTGGTTTGGTTTATATGTGTGTGTGTGTGTGTGTGTGTGTGTGTACACACAGTTATATATATTCTTATTAGTGAATATATAATTATTGGTAGTATATATGATTATTAATAAAGTGAGGAATGAGTTACCCATATTTTTTAACATTTTCTAGAAGTACTTGCCAGTGTAAAGAATAAAATTAAATATGGCATATAAAATTGGAGGGAAAAAAGAAATGTCATTATTAGCAGATATTACACTTGAGTAATCCAAGAGAAGTGACTGAAGAACTATTAGAACAAAAGTAAAATTTCATATAGTAGTGAGTTAAGATATTATGACACTTACACAAAGCTGGCTTTTGTATATACAAACATCTACGACCAATTAGAAGAGATGATGGAAGAGACTATAAAATTCCAGGAAAAAAAACAAAAACTGACAGAGTATATGCATAATATGGGAAGAATGTTTAAAACACTACAAAGAACATAAATAAACCTTTCAAAAGGAAAAAATGAAAAATCATGTCCTTTAATTTTTATTGTTCCTAAAAAGACTCAGTTACTTTGAAGATACAGTTTGAAGTTACCTAAAATTAATTTACACATTAAATATGATTTATATTTTCAAATAATTTGTTTTTAGAATGAGAACTGACTCTGATTTCCCTCAGGAAAAATATGTAAGAAATATCCAGGACCCTTATAGGAGGAAAAAAAGACTAATGAGAATGGTCAGCCCTGCCAAATAATGAAAACTATCCTAAAACTGCTTTAATTAAGAGGGTTTATTCCTGGTGCCTGTGTAAACAGGTAATTAATGAAATACAACAGTGAGGATCCAGAGGTACACCCAAATACGTATCCATATCATGATTTAATAGACGGAAAGATAACATTTCAGAGAGAACAGTGGTGACTAATGGTCATCTCGACAGCTATTTGGCAAACAAACGAAAACAAAAAAGTCCACAGGTCACCATGAGTCAGAATCGACCAAATGGCAACAGGTTGGGTTTTGTTGGAATACCAAAATAAATTACAGAAGAACCAGAATCTAAACACTAAAAAATGAAATTACTAACGGAAAACAACATAGAACAACTATTGTATGATTCTTGAGTGTGGATGGGTTTTGAAAAGTTTGGTGATGTGGGACATTCTAGATACATATTCTGATGGTGTAGTGGTTAAGTGCTATGGCTGCTAACCAAAAGGTTGGCAGTTTGAATCCACCAGGCGCTCCTTAGAAACTCTACGGGGGCAGTTCTACTCTGTCCTATAGGGTCGCTATAGGGTCACTATGAGTCGGAATCGACTTGACGGCAGCAGGTTTTGGGTTTTGAGATGTGTATTCTAGGAGTTGGCAGTGTTTTGTTATGTTGTATGTAGGGTCACTGTGAGTCATAACCAACTCAAGGGCACCTAATAACAACAACAACAAGATACATATTCTAAGTGGAAAAAAAAAAAGTTCAGGAAAGCATGTATGGTTTCCAAACTTTTAATATAGATAGAAGTGTATACACACGCAAAAAGGTATGCTTGGTATGCATGTTGTTGGCAGATGCAATCTGGGGGACAGACATGAAACTCTTCATAGTGATTATCACTGTATGAGAGAACTAGACATCTGGGATGGCACAGAAACTTGTAATTTCATTGAACACTCTCAAAATTATAGAATTTTTTTTACCATATAAATATGTCACTTTTTATCTCATTTTAAAGACATCATCATTGCTATTTTCTTAAAGAAATATTACTCTGCATTTCTGGCAAGATTAAATGTTGGTGTTTTCAGTTCTTTCTGTACTGTTGTTTCTGTCTCTTTCTCTCTTTCTCTCCCTCTATCTTTTTAAAATAAAGGAATGGAAAAATCAACTCTCAAGACTCTTTTGGCATTGTTTAATAAACAAATATTTAGTTTTTAGTATTGAGAATCATATTAATCAACATGGATCTATGAAATTGGGACGTTTGTCTTTGGTATTGTATTGTTTCAAATAAGGAGCAGTTGGAAAAGTGTAAAAGTAGATTGAGTTTGGGGTTGGAGCCTGCTGAAGTGGCTGGAAATTGTGAGACAGGACCAGGGAGGGATGGAGCTATTCAGACCCAGAACACTCCAGGAGCCTATCTGGAGACAAGAATGTGGCTTAATGATTGTTGCACATGTGCAGGATGAGATTAAATGAAGCTAATCAGACAATGTCTACTGTAGCATGGAGAGGGGACAGATGTACTTGAGCTAGACAGACTTAAGCTTTGGCAGTTCATCTGTTGAGAATGGAGAGATCGAGTTGATGTATGAGCATTCAGTGGTGATGACAGAGACCACAGCTCAGGAGTAGTACACTCCTGAGTAAGACTTTCTCTAGATCTGCTCTAAAAGAAACAACAAGCAAGCCCTGATCACATTAACAGTAAGAAGAGTTTGGAGGTTGTGCCCAACCAACTTAGGAGCTTTTATTTATACTGGGAAAATAATAGTCAAGGAATGATTTCTTTGAACAGCAAACCAACCTAGATCTAAAAGCATTGACAAAGGAGGGTAGATGAGATGCACAGAAGGGGTAAGAAGTACAGCCTTGGAAGTCTAGACGGTACTGCAAAGTGATAAAGGCACTTTTTCACAATTGTTAGATATTACAGTTTCCTCGGTAGAAGAGCAATCTGCCATATAAATAAATCTATTTTTTATCCTTTTCAACAGGAATATGCAAGTCAAACAAAGTAAGAAATATGAAGATAAAATGAAAGTTTAAAAAATATGAAATTTTTAGTAGCTTTTGTCTGAGAATTTGAGTCTAAAGAGTCATCAATCAAAATAAGTTTTTAATGAAAACATATCATTTAAAGTCTTGTTCTTTTCCTTGAATTGAAAGTATCCTCTAAAGTCATTTTCTCACCCTATATATACTTGATTTTTTTTTTAATTTAGATCTGGAATTTTAAGCTGCATTGAACGGGAATAAAAATGAGAAAAATATATTTCCATAACAATATTGTCAAAATGGTAAATACATTTATTTCCAGTTTTTGAAAACAAATTTATTCGGACACCGATTTGTTATTTTTGTTGAATACAACAATGAAGGAGTTGAAAAAAAATTTAAATAGAAGCTCTGCATTAGTTTTAATAAACAACAGTAAAAATAAAATCAACTAATGATCACAATGAACAGCACTGTGGTAGGTACATTCACAGAAAAAAGCTTGGGAGGAAATAGAGTAAAATATTAATTATGATTTTCTCTCACTGATTGGTTTACAGGTTAATTTTTTACTTTCATTAATTTTTCTGTATTTTCTAAACTGTCTATAACATGATGCTTTGTTTTCAAAATGACAAAATATAAAAATTAGGTTTAAAAGGATCTCATGGTATTATATGATATGTATAGAATTTCATTCAAAGAAATTCCTGAAAAAAAATTTTTTTTTTTTAAATTTTGCACAGGCTTTTTTACCCCATTTGGACTTTTTTTTTTTTTTTGCCATCTTGTTTATATGATTATTCTTTTAATACATGCTCTTTTGGTATTGAGATATCGTTGAAGGATTGTTGTATTTTTTATATATGCTTCATTAATAAGCTATAGAATGAAAAAAAACCAAACCCATTGCTGTCAAGTTGATTCCGACTCATAGTGACCCTATAGGACAGAGTAGAACTGCCCCGTAGGGTTTCCTGGGAGTGGCTGGTGGATTTGAACTGCTGACCTTCTGGTTAGCAGCCTAAGCTCTTAAGCACTTCACCACCAGGGCCACAGTGAAGTATAGAGAGTCACCTCTTTTTTACCCTTCACCCTTATTTTCCCAGGCAGATTGAAAAAAAAAATTTTAATTAATACATATGCTATGAAATGATTATGAAATCATGGAAATAGCCAGGAGAGTGGCTACAGCAAAGATATTAAAGTCAATATAGGAATAATAATTTTAAAAATGTATACAGCATTCAACATTTTTAAAAAGGAGATTGAATTCTGTGAGTTGAATTTGTAAGCCTTAAAATAATGATCTTACCAAATGGTAGCTCCTTTTTTTGCCCCACTTTCATTGTTGATATTGATTGTTTAGCACATATGAACTTAAAATTATCTATATGCATGTAATTCATTTTGCAAAAATGAAAATAAGTGTATGATTGTCATACAAAGGAACACTATTTTGTATGGAATAATTTTTCTGATTTGTTTTCATCATCACCATTTCAAAGTATAATCACCAATATTTAGGCCAGAAATCAAATTTTAGAGTTGTAATTTTGTTTTTCTATGATTTTTTCTCGTCTCTGAAAATGAGTTCTTCCAGCTACTAAAATGATGTGTTCCGTATTCCAACACGCACCATGAAATAGATAAGAAAATTGCATTAATCAGTGTCTTGATTGCAGTCATGACTTAAATTATAAATAGCCACTACGTAGTCTGTAAGAAAACACCATTTAACAGGAGGAATATCCTATATGATCCTATTTTCTCTCAACCTAAAAAAATACTGTTTAGAAAGTTGGAGGTAATTAAATTTGCTAATATGTCTGGCAGAGGATTGTGATAATAACATTGCGTTGTTGTGTGCCATCAAGTCAATTCCAACTCATAATGACCCTCTAGTACAGAGTAGAACTTTCCCATAGGGTTTCCTAGGCTGATGTCTTTACAAGAGCAGGTCACCAGGTCTTTTCTTCCACTGGGCTGCTGGTGGGTTCAAACTGACAGCCTTCCAGTTAGCAGCCAAGAGCTTAACCATTGCTTCATCTGGGCTGCTTGTGATAACCATACCAAAAAAACAAGTTGTGTCAAATCAATTCCAACTCATAGTGACCCTAAAGGACAGAGCAGAACTGCCCCATAGGGCTTCCAAGACTGTAAATTTTTATGGAAGCAGATTGCCACATCTTTCTGTCACAAAGTGGCTGATGGGTTTGAACCACTAATCTTTTGGTTAGTAGCCAGCACTTAACCACTGCACAACCAGGACTCCTCAGAGGCACTAAAATAAAATTAAAATTAAAAAAACCCAAACTTGTTGCTGTTTAGTCGACCCTGACTCATAGTGACCCTGTAGGACAGAATAGAACTGCCCCATAGGGTTTCCAAGACTAATCTTTATGGAAACAGACTGCTGTGTCTTCTTCCTGGGAAGCAGCTGATGGATTCAAACCACTGACCTCTTGGTAACAGCCAAGGGCTTAATCACTGGGAGTGCTTAGTCTGAAACTATCCTAAGCACCTCGTTTGCATTACCTCACTTAATCCTCTCACTACCCTTAGACTTAATCCTTACTGTCTCCATTTTATACTAAGAACTCCCAAGCACAAAGAGGGCAAGTAACTTCCAGAAGCCTCGTTGGCAGGCAGGAGTGGGATCCAGCTCTGCTTGACTTCAAAGCTCATCTTAAATCCTGTTCTTTTTCACTTGTTAGAAACATCGGTGTTCTGTGAATCTGTCTGAGTTTTATAACGTCCTCCAGCAATCTTTGAAGTAGTTTTTCTTGTATAATTAGAACACTGAGGGTAAGAGTTACAAAATGATTTTCCCAAAGTCAGTTTTTGACTATTTACAGTAAGACATTCACTTTTAATTTTTTAAGTGCTCTGGTTCTTGACTCATATTGACACGTTCCAATCCACAAGAACGGAGTTATTGCTTCAAAAAAGAACTACAGGAAGTATCTAGGGAAATGAGCTGTATAAAAATGATTAATTTCATTTATATAGCCTTTACAACATTATTTTTGTGAGGCTAAATAGTTTGAGTTTAGATAACATCATCATGTCTGTGAAATTCTTCAGAGTTCTTTCATGGGAATTCTCAGGTTGTTCAAAAACTATTTTTTGATTCTGACTACTTGCTGTTGAATATAAAACTTTGCATACTGATTTGCCAGTTCAAATTAAGAGTCATAAAAAGTTCTGTCTCTTTGATCAAGTAATCTCATTCAAAAGAATCAAAAAGCTATGTGCCTGAAAATGTTTAATAACATATTCTTTTAGTGAATATTTGAAGAATTGTCAAAAGTCCACTGAGAAATATTTCAAAATCTAATACATTTTAAGTACTTGTTACACTCATATTACTCATTTACAAAATTCTGTATACAAATGGACATTGCAAAGAAGGGAATATAAAAAATTAATCATATAACAAAAAGGTAGTAGTAATAGAATTACTTCTCTTTGAAATTTCCTTTATTATTGCTGTAATTATTTCATAATAAACGTAAGTAGGGACAAAAAATCAAGCTAATTTTTAAATATAGCCTCTTCTTCCGCCTCACCCCACTGAAATTGAACATAGGTGGTTTCTATATTCATAGGGCCTCGGGTTGATAGAGGACATGCTTTAGCAGTGAGGTCAGCTGAAAATATTGTAGTTAGGTAATATGATAGATTATTTTCTGAGAAAGCTAGTTAGCTGAATATTAGATATCAGATTTAATTACATACCATGGCTCAACATGGCCATAAATACTATGCTTGTTTGTTGTATGGGAATAGATGATAAACTAATATTAGTTAACCATGCATATGCCATATGCTTTATCTTTGCCATCATTTAAAGTTCATGACAGTTCTTTTTATTATAACTCAATTTTAGAGTCCAAAAATTAGGGCTCAGAGAGACGAAGCAAATCGTTCAAGCTCAAATAGCTAATAATGGGCAAAGAAAGGTCTCAGGTCTTGCCTATCTGACTTCAAAACCTGCTTTCCTTCTGTTCAAATATACAACTCTCCAACTATAACTGCTGATAGAAAATAGTTATTCAACCTATATTCATCACTCATACACATCTACTATTAGTTCTTCTTTGTTATCAACTGTTGACATTTAAATAAAACAGATTAGACTATGGTTTTATTTTTTGAAGAAAAAAGCAAGTGAAATAATTTCTGAAAAGTTAGATCAATGACTAAGCCAAAAAACCAAACCCATTGCCATTGAGTCGATCCTGACTCTCTAGGTTTGGGACATACAACCATGTTTATTAAATAATTACTGTTCATCCAGTGTGATAAGGACCTGCAGGCTCCAAAATTAAGATACAGTCTCTGTACTCAAGGTACATTTAGGATCAGGAAAGTATACATCACAAACACACACACCATCACACACACACACACCATAAGGCAGTAGGGGGCTATATCCAAAATAGCTAGATTAAGAGATAGGCAAAATATTCAAGAATAAATGTGTGACACACTGGATGAGAAGCATGGAGGAATCACAGAGAAGAGCCCTTTGGAGAGTCTACCTGAGACCCAACAGTAGTCATTTATACAGCTTGTAAAAACGTGTAGCTACAAAGCATAAGTAAGCATATTTCAAATAAAATCCTTTAGTCAACTGCAAATTGGTACGGATTTTTGGAGTAACCCTTTAATATAAGTGTGAATGAGGTGTAGTGGCTTGGTTGGATGACACAAGTTAAACAAAATGTCTCAAAATCATAATATGAAGACCCAACATGTGGACGGCTTTCCATTCCTTTCTGCTACAATATGCTGAACTGAAAGTAAACATCACTATTGCTCAGGTCATTCAGGAACCTTGGCAGAGGTGTCTGCCCTCTTTTCCTTTCACTGTGGGGACGACTGTGTGCAAACAAAATTGCTGCTGAATCACAGTGTCCCAGTGCAATACCTGGTATAAGCTCTTCAGTATACATTTGTGGAATGTTTGAATGAGTGAGTGATCTGAATGATCTGAAGACTGAAGTGAGTCAGTAGATGAGAGACAGATACAGAAAGAGAGACAGAGAAAGATCAACCAGGTACTGATTCTGCTTCTATCACGTTTCCACACCATTGTCCTAATACTGCCGACTCAACTGAGAACATAAAGTCTTTGCTATACCTGACCTTGAGACCCAGCATTTGAATTATGGTGTTGGTGAAGAATATTGAATATACCATGGACTTCCAGAAGAGCAAACAAATCAGTCTTGGAAGAAGTACAGCCAGAATGCTCCATAGAAGCAAGGATGACGAGACATGTCTCAAGTACTTTGGACATGTTATCAGGGACCAGTCTCTGGAGAAGGACATCTTGCTTGATAAAGTACAGCATCAGTGAAAAAGAGGAAGACCCTCAGTGAAGTGGATTGACACAGTGAGCTCAAACATAGCAATAACTGTGAGGATGGCACAGGACCGGCAGTGTTTTGTTCTGTTGTACATAGGGTCTCTATGAGTCCGAAGTGACTTGACAGCACCTAACAAAATAACAACAACAACAACATAGAGATGGGCACATCGGTTTTTCAGTGGTAGAATTCTCTCCTTCCTCATGGGAGACCCTGTTCGATTTCCAGCCAGTGCACCTCCTGCGCAGACACCATCGGTCAGTAAAGGCTTGCCTGTTGCTATGATGCTGAACATTTTTCTGTGGAGCTTCCCGACTGAGATGGACTAGCAAGAAAGACCTGGCTATCTACTTCCAAAAATTAGCCAGTGAAAGCCCTATGAATCACCATAGTCCAATCCCTAAGCAATCATGGGGATGGCACAGGAGCGGCCAATCTTTTGTTCCATTGTGCATGCAGTTGCCATATGTCGGGAGCTCACTCCACAGCAGCTAAAAACAACATCTTTGAGACAAGTGGGCTGCTATGTACATGAGTTTGTAAAAGACCAAGGCAAAGTAAGTGGTGAGAAATCACTGGAAGCTTTGTTCACTGCAGTGTTCACAGATTAAACCTTGCCGTAATAATTCACAAGGCAAATCTGTGATTAATAGCCATGCTGTGGTTACTTTATACTTTCTGGTTAAATTAGTACCCAGAAGTGGAACAACTTTTGTTCATTTTAACCATTGCCTTTAAAAATATTTCTAAAATACGTATTCTGTTTTGGTCAGTACCTTTGGGGAACATATTTGAATCATGGATAACTGAGTATCTTCAGAGATATTCAGAGCATGATGTCCTTTGTTTCAGGAAACAAACATAGGAGGCGAGGAAGAGCTGAATGACACTGTAGGAACTCCCAGGCGTCGGGAAGATGTTCTGTTGTCATGTGTGGTGTTTTCGGTGTTTGCTGGTTTTATGCTGAACATAAGCTGTTTGCTCAAGATTTTTCTCTTTATGTTTAAAGTTAAACATAGCAATAAAGCTGCGATTAACAGCATTTGAAGTGAAAGACACAGATAATTAGAGTGATTTCCAAATATCTACGGGCCCATTTACAACCACCTGTGTACCACTGGTGGTGCAGTGGTTAGGCGCTCAGCTGCTAGCCGAAAGGTCAGCAGTTCGAACCCACCAGCCACTCCGTCGTAGAGAGATGTGGCAGCCTGCTTCCGTCAAGATTACAGCCTTGGAAGTGCCGTGCGGCGGTTCTTCTCTGTCTTGTAGGGTTGTGATGAAGCGAAATCAACTCAAAGGCAATGAGTTTTTCATCTTTTTTGGGGGGGTTATGGACCACTATGACACCGTGCCCCTGAATTTGCCTTTAAGTGTATGACTAATATGACTAAAAGGATACCACACAACGCCCTGTTCAGCAGCCTACACAGAAATGCCATCTGTCTACTTGCCTCCTGGTAGTGACCCCTGTAAAATGGAGAGGTTGGTCTCCTCAGTCCCTGAACTGTGTTCCAACTCTAATATATCTTTAATTCATGCTGTGTTTTTCAGTTCTGGCTTGCTGACGACTGCTGGTTACAAGCAAACTTATATCTGGGTCTTCAAGACTTCGATCTGGAGGACCAGAGGCCATATTGCTTCAGTGTCATGGTTGGCCATGGGAAGAGTCATTTGTTTAACGTAGAACTTGGGAGTGAGCTAGCTGTCTGGGAGAGGTCGTTCCAAAGAGCTACTTTCATGGAAGTTCAAAGAACTGGGGTAAGTTAATTCAGAGTGTTTTTTTTTTCCAATAAAAACTTACTGGTGATATCTAAAATACAGTAATTAGACTAGTATAACAGTTTATTTCAGAAAAAATCAGTCTTTACAGGTTGAGCATTTTTTATCTGAGTCACCGTGTTCAAAATGATCTTCCTGCTCAGCTATTATAGGGGAAAAATAAGACAGATTATTTTGTATCTGCATTTATATTTACCGTGATTAAAAGAACTAAAACACTCCAGTTAGGGACTTAACATATTTTACAGTGATATATTCCTAATATAGGTGTATACATCATGAAACTTCTCATAGGCTGTGTTTATAGGAGACAAAACAAACAAATAAACAAAAAATGTAGTGGTTACTTGGATGTTTGTAATATTTTAATGCATTTAATGTCTCTTCCTCTCAAACTTAATGGTTCGAAAGAAAATGTAAAACAGCCCATGCATCTGAATGCCTTTTCCCTTCTTGTCAACAGCAAATAAATCACTTACAAATTTGAATGTATATTAGCTGGATAAGGAAGAATGTATTATCCTCATTATTTTAAATAGTATATTCTTCAAAGAGGATATGTATGCTAGAAATAAGAATGACAAAAAAAAAAATTAAATGAAACAAGTGTATCAAAGAGGAAATTCAGTTCCGCACAAAAGTTCTGGTTTCATTCCTGGCCGAGCCCTGATAGCTGTGAACTTTAAGAGCGAGTTACTAACTGATGACAGCTAATTTATTTGGGAAAAAAAAAAAAATTTTTTTTGGAAGTGAAATGTTCTGAATTATCATTTATCTCTCCTTCAGGTTGTTAAAATGTATAAGGGCTCCTTGACGTGAGGTGTCCTTACAGAGCAGGAGGCATCCCTTTAACTATCAAATGTTCACTGAAGTCTATTCCTCTGCAGAATGAGGTTATACTCAGCTTCTCATGGAAGCCAATTGTTGGTTTCTTCCCAGGCCCCTGACATTTTCTCCATCAGTTGAGTATTATTAACTGGAATTAAAATTGATTCCCAGTGCTTATCATAACCTTTATATTTGAGGCATCCAATTCATTCAGCCACTGCAGATGAAGTGTTGGAAAGAAAAGTACTAAATATGGAATCCCATCTCAGGGGCTTATTCAAATATGTAATGATTTTTCTCCACTTAGAAATTGTGAACACAGAAAGTTTAAGTTATTAGAAGACAAAGTGAAAGAATACTTCCTGGATGAGGTGAACTTTTTGTGTATATATATGTATATTAGATTACAGCAATAATCATTATGTTTTTATATAGAAAATAGAGAAATAGGAAGAATTCTTCATATACATTGGTTGGTATACAGGGGCCATGGTGTTACTCTGTGTATTTTTCCAGTTTGTGCTGCCTGACAGAGCATAGTTGAGTGATATTTAAGTCATGTTTAAAGGAAGATGGCGGGCAAGTAGGAGAACATATCCTGAATAAGATAAATCATAATATCCTAGAGCTGGAAGGAAGCTGACAGGTAATTTCATCCATTACTGGGACATAACAAAACGAGTGTCTGAATCATCCTAGATGGATAAAAGTTTACCTGTCATTCTTTAAGAGTGGAACTTCTCCCTTAAAAGTAAATTCCCCAAGCAGTCCTTCCTTATGCTCTGCCCTTTTGTTCAAAAATAAAAAACGAGGGATTGGCACTTTAACAGTGAAGAAATCTTTTCTAGAGGAAGTCTTTGTTGTTGGTAGGTGTTGCCGTGTCTGTCCTGACTCATAGCGACCCTGCGCACAACAGAACAAAACACTGGCCGTTCCTGCACCATCCTCACAATCGTTACTATATTTGAGCCCATTGTTGCTGTCACTGTGTCAATCCGTCTCATTGAGGGTCTTCCTCTTTTTCTGATGACCCTCTACTTGATCAAGCGTGATGTCCTTCTCAAGGAACTGGTCCTTCCTGATAACATGTCCAAAGTATGTGAGACGAACTCTTGCCATCCTTGCTTCTAAGGAGCATATGGTTGTACTTCTTCCAAGACAGATTTGTTCATTCTTCTGGCAGTCCATGGTATATTCGGTGTTCTTTGCCAACAGCATAATTCAAAGACATCAGTTCTTCTTCGGTCTTCCTTATTCATTGTCCAGCTTTCATGTGCATAGGAGGCAATTGAAAATACCATGGCTGGGGTCAGGCGCAGCTTCATCCTTAAAGTAACATTTTTGCCTAATCCCTTTTAAAAATCATTGGTATTTTGGGCAGGTGGAAAGGAGGGAAGAGGCATCTAAGTAGGGAGAATCGAAAAATGAGGCTAATGATAGAGTCGTCCACTGAATGAAAGATCTGAAATTTAAATTAGAACATTGGAGACAGAAATGTGCCCAGGTGAATTTTTGAGAAAGCAATTTCAATAGTCCAGGCCTTCTGCACCACCCAGTGACTCCAAATTGCCGGGAAATCCATCTGTAATTTCTTGGTTATCTAGATTTAGGCAGTAAAAAGAAAGAGGATGTACATTAGAATCATTCTCTCTCCATCAACTTAGACAAAATATTTCTCAAATACTCCATTACTCAATCTGCAAATTAAGGATTATATATACACATCATAGAATAGTTATAAAAATTATACTAATTTTTAATCCATACTCTACACCAGGCTGTATGCATCTTACATATGTTATGTATTTATTTTTAATATATACCTGATATCGAATTGTTGGTTTTCTTCTTTCATTTCATTAAATAAGAAAACTAAAGTTCAGAAGAGCTAAGTGCTTCTTAGGGAAGAGCTAAATCTTCCCTAAGAATTTCTCTCTCCAGAGTCATGTTCTTTTTACTAAAACATGCTGCCTCCCATGGAACAAACAAACAAACAAAAATGAAATAGAGTATGTGAGTACATCTAGAACAGTTCCTGGCATACTTCAGGCACTCGATAAATGCTAGTATTCTTGAGCAGTTAGTATGACTGTATTTTCTCTATCTTCTATCTCTATCACTGCTTTTTTCCCAGTAGCTTTTCCTTAGCCTGATTTTTCTCAACCCAAGGTTCACAATTTAAAGTCTTTAACAAGATTTAAAGGTTTATAATTTTGATTATAACGAGCCCTGGGGGCACAGTGGTTAAGCTCTTGGCTGTTAACTGAAAGGTCAGCAGTTTGAACCCATCAGAGGCTCTGGGGAGAAAATAATTGGCGATCTGCTCCAGTAAAGATTATTGTTGTTAGGTGCCATCAAGTCGATACTGACACATAGTGACCCTATGTACAACAGAAGGAAACACTGCCCAGTCCTGCGCCATCCTCATAACCGTTCTTGTGTTTGAGCCCATTGTTGGAGCCACTGTGTCAGACCATCTCCTTGAGGGTCTTCTTCTTTTTCGCTAACCCTCTACCTTACCAAGCATGATGTTCTTCTCAAGGGACTGGTCCCTCCTGATAACATGTCCAGTGTACCTAAGGTGAAGTCTAGCCATCCTTGCTTCTAAAAAACATTCTGGCTGTATTTGTTTCAAGACAGATTTGTTCATTCTTCTAGCAGTCCATAGTATACACCATAATTCAAAGAAATCAATTCTTCTTTGGTCTTCCTTATTCATTGCCCAGCTTTTGCAGGTATATGAGGCTATTCAAAATACCATGGCTTGGATCAGGCGCACCTTAGTCCTCAAAGTCACATCTTTGCTTTTCAACACTCTGAAGAGGTCTTTTGGAGCAGATTTGCCCAATATAATAAGTCATTTGATTTCTTGACTGCTGCTTCCATGGGTGTTGATTGCCTCTAAAGATCATCACCTAGGCAACCCGTGGGGCAGCTCGGCTGTGCTCTATAGTGTCACTATGAGTTGGAATCCACCCGACAGCACAACAACAAATTTTGATAATAATGATTCTTCTTTACTAAGTGTAGCAGGCTGTGGGGTGACTGTTTTCCTGCATATATTAGCTTATTTATTAGTTTTCTATAAGGATTTCTGAAAGATAATCCCTGCACTCTTCAGTAGCTCTCAATTTAAACTCATGGCACATTTCTTCACAGTAATTTCTCAATGAATTTTAATTGGAGTAAATTTTACAGAAAAATTCTAAATTTGCAATGATTATACATTACAAAAATTAAACAAAGTTACCAAAAATTCAAATAGCAGGTATATCTGTAATATAGAGAATAAAAGCGCTTATGATTCTACCTTCTCCATCAACTTCTGGTAAGCTCAGGTACAAATGTCAATAATACGCTGTATATTCTTCAAACTATTTTTATACATATTCTAGCTTTTTTTCTTTTTTCTTAAAAATATATATGTCACATATGCATACTGCTCTGCAATGTGAAAATCATTGAACATTATTTTCACATCAATTCATCTAAATTTGTGTTTTACCAGCAATATCCTTTTAGAAATCTTAAAATCTCTTTAGTAAATAACAGCAAAAATTATAAAATATCTGTATCAGATAGTATGCCTTTGGCTACAGGTGACAGACATCTCTTGACTTACACTACCTTAGACAATAAGGAATGTTGTTATTTTACATAACAAGATTTCCAGCAGATACAGCAGCTCTTCCCCCATCTGTATCCTGCTGGGCTTCGAGACTGAGTTTTTCCTTAGGATGGCTCCTTTCATGGTGCTAGGATATCTGCAGAAGCAACTGAAGCAACATCCGTTCTTCTTAATGTTCGAAGAAGTAACCTCTCCTCTAGCCATTGAACGTAGGCTCATTCCTTCAGTCTGCCTTTGTCAGCTTCGAGGAGGAACTCATCAGACCAAAATATTTGTCAAAGAAATGTCATCTGTTGATAGGTTTTGGTTTTTGCTAACCAAAGTCGATTTCTAGGACAGGATGAAGTCGGCTTCCCCTAAAGCAGTGTAAAGGAGGTATGGATGCATAAATAAAATTGGAGTTCCGTTAGAAAAGAAAAAGTAGGAGATGGGTGTAGACCATACAGACAACAGTGTCCTCTACAGTACCTAAATAAAAATTCAATAAGAAACATTCTGAAGGACACAAAAGAACACTTGAATAAATGGACATCTGCTTGGTCTTCATAGACTATTAAAACATATACCATGCAAGATCCAAATGCAAAAATAGAGTTTCTGTATTTCCAGTTCCAACACTGGTCACAGATACTTCTCTTGTTCTTCAAGCATTATGAATTATTCATGTGGGTTTTTTTTTCTAAATTTTAGTAGGAAATTTTAAAAAGTGTTTGCTACATGAATGAATGGGTGCACAGGCGTCACTAGGGGAGTGTGAGTGGTGTGGACCACACCAGTGCCACTATCAATTTGGCTGACACCAGAATGACTGTCTATAATACTTCTGTGCAGTTTCAGCAGAAATTTATTATTTTTTATAAAAATATACCTGTAGTTAGATATAACAACAAGAACATTTTTTGTAAGCCCAGCTTATATGTATCAATATACCTGCAAGGCTAAAACTCAGTGCTAATTTACTTTTTGAACCTTCTAATGCGCTCCAGTCAAAGCTGCCATTATTACCTCATTACAATGATGCTTCAAATCTCCTGGTTTTGTAGGCAGGCACTACAAGCATGCACTGTTTTCATTGCTGTTGGTGTTTTTATAGTGTGATTTTGTCAAATTTTCTGGTGTTTTAGGTACAATATTATTGTGGTAACTAGTATTTGTGAATCTGTATCAATAACTTTCTTGAGAATAAAGAGGCAATTAAATGAAAAGGAGCCATATACGGAAATTATGATTTACAAGTAACATTAGTACAAAAAAACATTACTAAGGATTCTGTATGGCCTGCTATGGGAGGAGG
Source organism: Trichechus manatus latirostris (assembly GCF_000243295.1). NCBI lineage: Eukaryota > Metazoa > Chordata > Mammalia > Sirenia > Trichechidae > Trichechus > Trichechus manatus. The sequence continues at coordinate 19,190,916 of NW_004443959.1, read as the reverse complement.
TCCATGGGGGAGGGGGTGACACCATGATTTAATGCACTGAGTGGCACCAACCCTAGTGACACCAAATGGGTGGGTAGATGAATGGATGGATGGATGGGTGGGTGATATCCTGTTCTACATATATACAGAATACTTCCAATATATTAAGAGATTTATTGAGAAATTTATTTAAAAAATGGATACATATGTTTAGATTTAAACAGCTCAATGACCAATAGTAAGTAATGCATTCCAATGTACAGAACCAAACAATAAAGCTTTGTCTGAATCAGCAGTTCTCACGCTCCACTGCTCATCTAAATTAATATTTTTTAAAATATTGAGTCTGGAACTCACCCACAGATATTCTCTGTGGGGCTCAGGCATCACTGTATTTTTTTCTACAAGCCGCCAGATGATTCTAACGTACAGCCAGGGCTGAGAACCACTGGTATAAAATAGTATGTGGAACACCTTCAGTAGAAACTTGATTGACTATTAAAAAAAAAAAAAAAAACCTTCTCCAAACTGGATATTTTTTTCTCCACTCCCTATTCTCTGAAGATAAAGTAAAATAAATCAATCTTAAATGAATTTATCATATCTGGAAAATATTTTGTTTCAATTATTAAGTTTCTAGAGATGAATCTCAATCTCCTATACTATTGGAACTTGTAGCCCAAAGCAGTGAGAATTGAGGCGCAGTAAGATAATCAGTTTTTTTTTTTAAATATACTGATATCATTGTTCTCATGTCTGATCAAGGAAGTAGTCTTAATGCTGTTAAAAACAGATATCATAACATAGCTGGAAATAAAGGGAATTACCGGAAAGGAAACCAATTATCTGTCCACATTTATACAGTCTCAAGCATTTTATCTAAGCATTACTATATATTAGAGTTGATTTATAAAGTCTGCTCAGAGATTATTAATGTACCAGTGTAAATGATTTGGTCATTTTCCTTGGCCCCATATGAAACAGAAATGAAATCAAGTCCATATAACCAGTCATTATGTAGAAGGAGTATAACCATTATTTGTGAAGATTCTGTACAGTCAAGATTCACTTTGCTTCCCCAGAGCTCATTATCATTCTAGTAAGAGATCGATCTGATTTCAACTTTGTCATGAATTATTCATCCCAGACTATTACCTGAAGATGGAGAATGTGTAAGAAACTATCAAAAACCCACTATATCTGGGAGATGTGTTTGGGATGTGTTTTTCTTTACATTTACTGGACCCTGCTGAAGTGGTTAAGAGCTACGGCTGCTAACCAAACGTTCGACAGTCCAAATCCACCAGGCGCTCCTTGTAAACCCTATGGGGCAGTTCTACTCTGTCCTATAGGGTCACTATGAGTTGGAATCGACTTGACGGCAGTAGGTTTGGTTTTGCTGAACCACAGGAGAGGGCATGCCAAGGGTTGGCTGAGGAGCAAGTTGGAGAATTTCTAGAGGACTCACTCTCCCATAACTTCCCTGATTTTTTGGGGGAATGGTGCCACAGCTCCTCTTGGATAGTAATGGTAGAATCGGGGGAAAAATACACACTCATGAAAGCTTAGATTAAGTCTGTCTTTAAGTCAGGTGGATTCCAAGCCTCAAGTTCTCTCAGTTTAGAAGCAGAGAGGACTTTTTCCCCAAATTAGTTGAGTTAAAGGATGTGAATTCAGAGACCATGCCCCCTATTCCTTAACCTCTTCCATCATTGAGGAAGATACCACGTTGTCACGACAGAGAGCCAAACCAAGTCCAGACATAAAACACGAGGGGAAAACATGGCCACTCATTACTGGCAAGAATGTTCTGGCCACTAAAGCTATTTGAAAATAGGATAGACTAATTTGGGAAAAAGTAAGGCCCCCTGTTATTAGATGCATTCAAATGGGGGCTTGCTTGTCAGGGATTTTTACAGAGGGAAATGCTGAATAGAGAATTGGACAAGTTAACAACTTTTAATATTAGAGTAGATTGATTAGAATATTGGCAGTAACGTTTGCCATATGACACATGCAAATATAAGTAAGTTTTTTCAGAAATGTGATCCATTGAGATAGTCTGACAAAGGAGAAAGCTGAAATTATGGTAATATTTTTATAAATTTAATGAATTATGATAAATTTCAGCTTTCTCCTTTAATAAGGTAACTGATGACTTGATAAGTTAATATACTTATGGAATCATCACTCTCTATTTAGAGAATTTTAAAATGGAAACCGAGGGATGTGACTAACAAGCCTACAATTTTGATGGAAAAACAAAATGTAGCATAAATTAAATATGTATTAAATGTTTCTTCTGGTATAGGCAGAGGAGCAGGACATTGGTTCGTCTGGCTTCTGCCAACCTCACCGACTTTGTGTGTGACATTTTCCTATTTCAGGCATCATCCTCCATCTCAGCAAAGGCCACACCACTGGCCTTTCCTGTCATCCCCACTGTTTGCTTGCTCTTCCTCAGACCCTCTGCATGGTTTATTCCTGATCATCCACGATGATTCAGCTTACTGTGAGCACCTCTAAGAGTCCTCCACAGCCATCCTCACTGAATGACGCCCCCCTCCTCTGAGCGTATCTGTTTGTATGTCTGTTATCTCCATTCAGTATTAGTTTCCTCAAGATGAATTCTTTGTTACATTCATTTCCGTAATCTTAGCACCCTCGCAGAGCCTGGCATGTGGTAGGTGCTCACTAAACAATTGATCAGCGTCTATCCACCAAATGGTCGTTCGCACAGTGTGTACAGAGAGCCAACCATGGAGGCCTTTCTCTCTGTGCCAGCTCTGCTCTCCCAGCACCTGCAGACTTTCCCACTTTATGCTTCCCCACATTCTCAGGCCAAAACATGGCAAGTCTAGGATCCCAATGTATTCCCTCTGCAACCCAGAGAGGTGAAGTGCGTTTCCCAAAATCACACGGCCAGTTGGAGGTGGAGCTGAAGCTAAGGCAAACATTTTCCAACTCCTAGTGCAGTGGTTTTTCCATTTACTATGCAAACGACCTTAAACTCTTGCTCCCTCCCCAACCTTATAATATAATAATAATAAATGGCTCTATATAAACAGTTGATTTAAATCAGTCTTATGATTTGGCCTGATTGTATGTGATCATTTTTTGATAAGAAATTAGGAAACAGGTTCTCCTGTCTCCTCCTAGCGTTTTTCCTAATATTTCACGCATACATATGCAAAAGACTAATTCAGACAGTGGCTCAGCAGCTCACCAGTTCTAACTTTTTGTCTGGGCCATACCTGCCATTCCTATGTTTTGTAGGCTTGCCTGTGTATTAGAGGTAAACACAGGCAGTGGGATTTTGGGTTTTCATCATCCTCTCCTTGAATATGGCTGGTTTTCTTTTTTTTTTTCCTCCCAAATCCACATTTGAACAGGGCCCAAGAATATTAGGCCTGTGTGGTGTGTTTATGAGTATTTGTCTCTGGAAGCAAATTTGAGCTCTTTTTTTAACTCAGCTTTTTTCTGTCACCTGATTATAATCCATTTTTGCTTCATTGCCCTCCTGAACAGGTTAAAAAAAAAAAAAGCATTTGAATATTAACAAACATTTGTTTTGAAGGTGCAAATGAAGTATTTTAGGTACTTTCAAGAAGACTTTATAAATTATAGTGAAGAAATAAAAAAAAAGAAGGAAAAGAACATATAAATCTGATTTTTAGAGGCAAATATTTAGAATAGGGTGAGGAAAACTACAAGATCTTATTCTATTATCATGTAATGTATCACATCCAGGGGCAGAAACTTCATCACATTTCTTGTTTTCAGTAGCCATTGAGTCAATTCCGACTCATGGTGATCCCGTGTATGCAGAGTAGAACTGTGCTCCATTGGGTTTTCAAGGCTGTGACCTTTCAGAAGCAGATCACCAGGGCTGTCTTCTGAGAAGCCTCTGGGTGGGTTTGAACCATCAGCCTTTCAGCTAGTAGTCAAGCATTTAGCCATTTATTTGCACCACCTAGGGAATAGTCCTTTACAATTAACAAAGCATTTTCACACAAATTATTGTTTCTGCTTTTCCTAAGAACTCATTTAAGGGGTGCTTGATAACTAAAAGAAAACACTGGAGCCCAGTGACCTTATGATTGGCCCAGTTTCACACGGTTCCTGAGTGTGGAGGGAAAGCTTAAAGATAAGTATTTTGGTTCCAAATCTTGATTTTTGTTTTTGTTTTTTCATTTCCTCCTTAGTACATGCTACACTGGACAGTAGCCTGCATTGGTATTTTAACCTTCATTTTCTAGATAAGATGAAGCTCAGGAAAGTAACTTAATAAACCTGGTTTAATAGAGCTAGTTATTTGGTCAGGACTAGGGACTTCAGCATAGCTTCCAGACTAAGACAGACTAGGAAGAAAGGTCTGGGGAGCTGCTTCCAAAAATCAAAACAATATGGATCACAAAAGTCTGATCTCTTTGTGCTTGGGGTTGCCATGAGTTGGGGGCTGACTGGATGGCAGCAAACAATAGCAACAATAGAGTTATATTCAGTTAGACCAGATCATGATGGCAGCAAACAATAGCAACAATAGAGTTATATTCAGTTAGACCAGATTATGTAGCAATCAGTTTGTCTGTCCTCTACACAACATTCATTGAATAGATGGAAAAATGTGACTTCTACTTTCTCATTTCCTCACCTGGAACAGCTATCACTGTAGTATAAGGATGATATTTAAAAGGGTAAAATCATGACCCTCAAGTGAATATAAAGTGAACATTGTTCAAGGCTTTTATTTAACTCATTTATTAATGAGGGAAGCATGAGTTATTCAGTTTAAAGAGCACTTGAAAAACTAAGAGTAAACAGGCAGTTTGACAAAGATATACTAGGATATGATGGCTGAGTTAGATATAAAACGAGTTAAAATCCAACAAGGCCATAAACTGTAGATTTGAGGTTGTCTGTTGCTAATTGCTTCTCTACCAGACAAAAATCACAAGTTAACTTTCCTTTCAAGGTTATGATCTTTTGGATGTAAGTCACCGGGCCTGTCCTTCAAGGTGTCTCTAGGTGGGTTCGAACCACCAACCTTTGGTTAGTAGTCAAGAGTTTAACCATTTATGCCACCTAGGGGCCGATTCGCTATGAGTCAGAATTGACTCAATGGCAATAGGTTTGGTTTGGTTTTTTAGGGACTAATTGATAATTGCTTGCACCACCCAAAAAACCAAAACCAAACCAGTGCCATCAAGTTGATACCTATAGGACAGAGTAGAACTGCCACATGGGGTTTCCAAGACTGTAATCTTTACAGAAGCAGACTGCCACATCTTTTTCTCATGGAGCCACTGGTGGTTTTGAACTGCCAGCCTTTCAGTTAGCAGCTGAGCACTTTAACCATTGCACCACCAGGACTCTGTTACACCACCCAGGATCCCCAAAAACCTGAAATTAGGGAAGTACAAATTAAAACAATGAGATAGTACGACATAACTATTAGAGTAAAATTAGAAAGACTGAGCATATCAAGTGGAGGAACTGGAATTTTCATATGCTGCAGGAGGGTTTTTAAAATGGCACAACCACTTTACAAAACATGTTGGCAGTTTCTTAAATTTAAACATAAACCCCCCGTAAGATCCAGCCATCCCACTCCTAGGTATTTTACCTAGACTTTTACAAGAATGCACGTAACAACCTTTCTTGTAAAAACCAGACATTGAAAACAAACCAAATGTCCATCAGCACATAAATCATTAACAGGTTGTGGTACATCTGTGCAAAGAAACGTTCCTCAGAATGAACTACTTCAACAGCGTGGATGGATCATAAAGGAACTATGCTACATGAAAGAAGCCAGATAAAAAGAAGCACATTCTTCATGATTTTCAAAGGGAGAGTTTTAATTTTGATGAGGTTCAGTTTGTCCTTTTTGTTTGTTTATGTGTTGTGTTTTTGCTGTCATGTCTACTCATCATTTCACCCCAGATATTAAGATTTTCTCCTAAGTTTTCTTCTTCAAGTTGAAGAGAGAGCCAAGGAAGCTGCAAACACATGGGTTGAAGACTGGGTCCACCTCAGTCTATTAGACACTGGACCCACTGGGTGATTCAGGCTTACGTGTGATGCAGGAAATGATGCAGCCACTGATGCGCAAGGTCAGCATCACCAGTATGTTGCTGTGCTATCATGGCAGGACCCTGTGCAGTGCGGAAGGGGAAAGAGAACCAGGTCTCTTCCTCAGAGAGAAACCAGGGCCACAGTCCAAAAGACAGAGGCTCAAAGGAAATCTGGCTAGCTGGAGTATATTTCTTTCAGTTCAAACAAATCTGAAAAATTTTAAAATGTAATATGCATTTATCCATATGCTTACTCAGAGTATGCTGAGTCATCTCATTTCTTACAACTCAACACGTTAATCAGACATACCAGTTATCACACCATGTGGTTATATGCGGGTATTGTGAGGTGCTGGTAAAGTAGATTGTTACCTGAGGCTAAATGGTCCCATGTGTTTGATTATGTTGGGGGTTTTTGTTTGTTTGTTTTGTTTTGAGATTCTTCTAGCTCCTCATCCTTTCTGAAAGCATCAGTTAATTTTTCTTGCTACTACCTCTGGAAGACCTCTTTCTCCAAATTAGATGGCCATTTCTACTGTACTGTCAGCTGAGAAAACAATTGCCATATTTTTATAATTTTGCAAAACAAGAGCAAACAAAACCCAAGTAAGGATTTACAAGTCTTTATAGGAATATGAGGTGTAAGAATTAAAGTTTAGTGCGTAGGCTCTTTCGATTGTCTGGTTTCTTTTTGCTTGTATCTGGTCTCCCAGTGTGGTTTCCATTATTTTATGTAACCGGTAAGTGTTCTTTCGTTCACTCTATTGTGGAGTACTTTTTCAGATGTTTCCAGACAAGAAAGCTGTGGGTGGGTTCACAGTTCAGAAAGGTTAAACGCTTTTCCGCAGCTGTTAGTCAGAGTCTCTGACTTTGTCCAGACTTTTCTTCTCACTCTGCTGGTGGCAGTCATGCAGATTTTCAGAGCTAATATTTTCTGGGCATCACAGGTAACACAGAATTAAACATGCACAATATTTTCAGTGAACCATAACTAGAAAAGAGTGTGCCTACAGTATGTGAGAGAGAGAAAGGAAAAAAGAGAGTCTGTATGTTTGCCGCTCCCCCTGCCTCACTTTTTTAATTTTTTTCAGTTTGTAAGAGACTGGAAAGATAACTTTGAAGAAAGAAGTCACTTAACTTTCCTAATTATTGGTTTACTTATTTCTCTTTGAGTGGTATTATGAAATTTGATTAATCGATGTTTATAAAGCATTCACATTGAAATATGCAAAACACAATTTCCGTAAGTGCTTAAGTCAATTTTCCAGATAAACTCTTAAGAAATCCTAGGTTTGAGTTATTAAAAAAAAAAAAAGAACTAATGTGAATGTGTTTTTTTTTTTTTGGTGCTTTAAGTGAAAGTTTACAGTTCATGTTAGTCTCTCATACAAAAATTTATACACACATTGTTATGTGACCCTAATTGCTCTCCCTATACTGTGACAGCACACTCCTCCTTTCCACCCTTGATTTCCCGTGTCCATTCAACCAGCTCCGGACCCTCTCTGCCTTCTCATCTCGCCTCCAGACAGGAGCTGTCCATTTAGTCTCATGTATCTACTTGAGCTAAGAAGCACACTCTTCACAAGTATCATTTTATGTCGCACAGTCTAGTCTAATCTTTGTCTCAAGAGTTGGCCACGGGAATGGTTTTAGTTTGGGACTAACACAGAGTCCGGGGATCGTGTCTTCCACGGTCCCGCCAGTCTCAGTCAAACCATTAAGTCTGGTCTTTTTACTAGAATTTGAGTTCTGCACCCCACTTTTCTCCTGCTCCATCAGGGACTCTCTCTTGTGTTCCCTGTGAGGGCAGTCATTGGTGGTAGCTGGGCACCATCTAGTTCTTCTGGTCTCAGATTAATGCCATCTCTGGTTTACGTGGCCCTTTCTGTCTCTTGGGCTAATACTTTCCTTGTGTCTTTGGTGTTCTTCATTCTTGCAAGGCTGTAAATCTTTACAGATGCAGACTGCCGCATCTTTCTCCCATGGAGCAGCTAGTGGGTTCGAACTGCCAACCTTTTGGTTAGCAGCCAAGCGCTATAACTACTGCGCCAAGCAGAGCTCCTTTTCTCATCCCTAATAACCACTGAAAATCTTTGGTCTTTATACATTTGCCTATTTCCTGTAAGTGGGATCATACAGTATTTGACCCAGCATAATATTTTCAAGATTCATCCTTGTTACAGCATGTATCAGGACTTCATCTCTCTCTCCTTCTTTTTTTTCTCTATGGGGTTAATCTTTGGGTGAAGGGTGAACCTCGGAAGTGACTTCATGACTGAGCTAAAAGGGTGTCTGAGGGCCATATTCTCAGGGTTTCTCCAGTCTCTATCAGGCCAGTAAGTCTGGTCTTTTTTTGTGAGTTACAATTTTGTTCTACATTTTTCTCCAGCTGTGACTGGGACCCTCTGTTGTGATCCCTGTCAGAGCAGTCAGTGGTGGTAGCCAGGCACCATCTAGTTGTACTGGATTCACTCTGATGGAGGCCGTGGTAGCTATGGTCCATTCATCCTTTGGACTAATCTTTCCCTTGTATCTTGTTTTCTTCATTCTCCCTTGCTTCTGAAGGGGTGAGACCAGTGGAGTATCTTAGATGGCTGCTCACAGGCTTTTAAGACCCCAGATGCTACTCACCAAGGTAGAATGTAGAACATTTTCTTTATAAAGTATGTTATACCAGTTGAGCTAGATGTTCCCTAAGACCATGGTCCCCACAGCCCTCTGCCTGGCAATTCAGTCCCTCAGTGAGTTTGGATGTGTCTGTGGAGCTTCCATGACCTTTCCTTGTACAAGTTGTGCTGTCTTCTCTTGGGCTAATGTTTCCGTTGTGTCTTTGGTGTTCTTCATTCTCCTTTGCTCCAGGTGGGTTGGGACCAATTGATGCATCTTAGATGGCCCTTGCCAGCTTTTAAGACCCCAGATGCCAGAATGTGAGGCTTTGTAAACTATGTGGAATCTTACAAATATGTTTTATTGTTTCTCTTGAAAAGAAAAAAAAAATTCTAGGAAGATCTAATAGAAATTCAAATGAAATATTAAATATCATTTAGGTTAGAATAGATTTATGGGATCATTAAAAGATAATTATTGGTTTGTTACCAGAAGCACCAGCTTTAATTACACAATTAAGTTTTAGATTGTTCTCACTATGTACAGGAAGCCTATTGCAATTCTAATTTACCTGGTTGTTTTCAGATATAGTTTGTCAGCCAGGTTTATTTTAAGTTAAAACCATCAATATAAGTGTTTGGCTTATGTTGATTACTCTTAAAATATTTTATTTTCCTTAAATGCATAGTAATTCCATAAATGACCTAGGAAGTGATTGTCCTTTGGCGGGCTCCATTTTATTCCTTCTGATGAGCATATTAATCTTGGCTTCTTTGTATCACTCCTTAAAAGAGCCACGAAGAACTGACACCCCTGAGACCCTTACGATCATTTTAGTGCCTCATCTAAATTCATGCTAAAATTGAGTTTTTCCTTTAAATTGTCATTCATTTTGCTTGAACAGTCTCTGTAGTATGAAGGTAATTACGAATCTCAGTAAATTCACAAGTGACCCCATAGTTAAAGTTATTTAAAACATTCATTTACAAACTTTCTCAAAAGGTCTAACTGATGCTCGCTATTGTAATATTAGCGTTTGTCTCTATTAAAGTTTATTGTGGCATTATATAAACTTTATATTTATATTTTGCATTTTTATTTTATAATTATTACTTTGAATATTCCAACTCAAATGTTCACAAGTAGCTGTTATAGACGACTACTATGCAGGTGGATGCATAAACATCTGTTTAGGTTAACAGGAAAGATCTATTGCCCCTTATCTTTAACATCAGTGACTACTTTACTCTGCTAGTGATTTTTTTATTCAGTTTTGCTTGTCTCATAGCTGAGTGTCATATTGTTGAGTATGGTAAGTATCGTTGGGTCCTGAAACAGTTAAAGCATGAAAGGATAAAGCTAACACCTGCCCTCACTCTCGTGGAGGCATGTTAGCTTGGAGGATGTGACTGTGTATCTCTATAAAAACATCTTTCTTATCAACAGCCACCGCTCCTAATGTTTTTACATGACTGTTTATGACTTGAATTGTAGTCATAGCTACTCAAAGTAAATGTTGTTAGGTGCCTTGAAGTCAGTTTCCACTCGTAGCAACCCTATGTACAACAGAACGAAACACCACCGGGTCCTGCACCGTCCTCACAATCACTGCTATATTTGAATTCATTGTTGCGGCCACTGTGTCAGTCCACCTCCTTGAAGGTCTTCCTCTTTTTTGCTGACCCTCTACTTTACCAAGCATGATGTCTTTCTCCAAGGACTGGTCCCTCCTGATAGCATGTCCAAAGTACATGAGACAAAGTTTTGCCATCCTCACTTATAAGGAGGATTCTGGCTGTGCTTCTTCCAAGACAGATTTGTTCGTTCTTCTGGCAGTCCATAGTATATTCAGTATTCTTCGCCAACACCATAATCCAAGGGCATCAGTTCTTCTTCAGTCTTCCTTATTCTTTGTCCAGCTTTCACATGCCTATGAGGCAATTGAAAATGCCCTGGCTTTCAAGTGCACCTTAGTCCTCAAGGTGATATCTTTACTTCTATTTTATTTATTTACCCAAAATAAATAGCTCTTGTAAAACTGTTTGGAAAGGGTGAATATGAAATAAAAAGGAAAAAGCAACTTGTTCATGGATCAGGATGGGAAAACTGTATGTTTCCAGCCAGTCTTAAGACTGGAAGAAGGTAGTGAATATGCTGAGATTCCCAGAAAATTTTTATACCAGAAGCCTAAAGTCAAGTATGAACCAAGCATTTAAAGTATCTGCATTAGTTTTCTATTGCTGCTGTAACAAATTACAGTGGCTTAATGCAACACAGATTATTATCTTACAGTTCTGTAGCCAGAAGTCCAGCACAGGTCTCACTAGGCTAAAATCAAGATATTGGTGTGCCTTTCTGGGAACTCTGGGGAGAATCTAGAGACCTCCAACATTTCTTGGCCTGTGGCCTGAATCATTTGTCCTTTCAAAACCAGCATGGTCAAATCTTTCTGACACATATTCCATCATCACATTTCTCTCTGAGAACAGTGGAAAAAGTTTCTCTATGGCTAAGGAATCACGTGATTAGATTAAATAATCCAGGATAGTTTCCTTGTTAACTTAATGGGGTTCTTAACTTAATCATATCTGCAAAGCCTTTTTTGCCCTGTAAAGCAACACAGTCACAGGATCTGGGGATTCCACACCAAACCCACCGCCATGAAGTCTATTGCGATTCATAACAACCCTGTAGGACAGAACGGAACTGCCCTGTAGGTTTTCCAAGGCCGCAAATCGTTATGGAAGCAGACTGCCACATCTTTCTTTTGCAGAGCAGCTGGTGGATTCAAACCTCTGACCTTTAGGTTAGCAGCAGAGCACTTAACCGTTGTGCCACCATGGCTCCTTTTTTCTGGGGATTAGAGTGTTAATCTTTGGAAAGCCATCATTTTGCACACCACAGCGTCCATCCCACAGTTATTATATCTTCTAAGGAATAAGACAATGCTGTAGTCATTTTGCTACATGCATTTTGTATTCAACCATAATAAGCCCATATTTGTATAAGAATACAAGATGCGTATGTGCATAAGATAAGTATGTAGATAATCAGGTTTAATTTTCATAAAAAGGAAGTCATTGTTAGCCAATCCACTCAATAGGTTTGCCTTTGTATTTTGTAGAGAATGAAAGTCACTAAACAGAGTAGATTCCAATTTTAAGTATTCTATACATTGCTCTCGTGAACTGATTTGCCAGTGTTTTGTTCAGGATTTCATTATTTACAGATATTAACTTGCAATGCAGACGGAAGTTTAACCTTATCTATTACCCTTTCTCTGCATACACACACACAGACACAGACACACGCATACAGCATGTGGGATACATAACACAGAGGAACTGTGTACACAGGGTAATAATAATAGCCAAAAATCATTGAGCACATGCTGTGGGCACTGTGTCATTTAAGCGAGTCCTGGTAGTGCAATGGTTAAGAGCTTGGCTGCTAACCAAAAGGTCAGCAGTTCAAATCCAAGCCTCCCAACCAATTTACAAAGTAGGTACTATTAACTTCATTTTACAGATGAGAAAACTCAGGCAGACTAAGTTTAGTAATTTCCCCAGGCCACACAGCTACAAAATGTCAGAGCCAGGATTCACGTCCAGTCTCAGACTTCAGAACCCAAAGCGCTAATTAGGGGTCTGTTTCTGGGTGCTGGGATTATAATTTATCCCATTTAAAAGCACCACAACTTTCTTGTCACCCAGCCTGGTACCTTTTCTCGCCTCCTCATCAAATCTTATTAACTCTGCCTCTTTGATGATTCTCAACCCCAACTCCTTGCTCTGTGTTCATACTCCCGTGCTACAGCTCTTCATAAACCTTTGCATGTACCACCCCCAGTTCCACAAAACACACTCTCTGCCCCTCTCACACTGGACTTTACACAGTTTTCAGATGAGTCTCTCTCTCCATCCCTTTGTCAAGCTCATCCCATTGCTGGGAACGCACCCTCTCCCAACCAGACTCTTGCTTATCTTTCAAGACTCAGCTGAAATGCCGTTTTCTCAAGGATATGTTCTGTGTCTACCCAGACTAAACTACAAGACCCTCTTCTCTCTGCCAGAAAGCCTGCTGCGTGTCTCTGTGAAAGCACATATCATATTACACCCAATGGTTTGGTTTTTGTCTACCTTTCTCAATACACCAGAATTTTATTCATGTACAAGTCCCCAACACCTAGTATAGGGCTTGACAGAAAGTGAGGTTGTATAGAATGAATCAATAAATTAAACAGAGTGGGGGAAAAAGACAGGGGAGGAAGTAGGGAGGGAAAAAAAGCAAAGAAATGTTCTTTCTTCATTAACGCCATTAGAGACTTATCACTGAATAGTCAAGTGTTGAATAAGGCATCATTTTATAATGTATTCTAAAAGGCAGCTGCCGTGTCATTTATGTAGAAGGTGAAAGTCTGATTAAAGAAAGTCCAATGAGGCAGTTAATCCAGGGGAGAGAAGGAGAACCCTGGAGAACTTGGAATTGAATATAACTCACCTGCCTTTACAAAGCCACGGAAGGACAGAGATAAAGAGAGGGGGAGTATTTGAGTTGGTATGCTGAGAAGTCTATTTGGATTAAAAACACACAAAAGGAATTAAAAGAAATAGAGAAGAGATAAAAAATATTTCTTTATCAAGAATACTCAGTTCATGGTTATTCATTCTGGCTCGTGGAGAATTGTGTTTGCTTTTTCATTTCTAATGACTTGTCAGGTAAATCTTATAACTTACCAAGCAAGCAGCTTCCTGCTGTGTGCCATCTGAAGCAGAACTGGCTGTTCTGGCATGAAGCTAGTCAGCCTTCCAGAGCTTGAGCAGTCTGTTCTGCATCAGACATGTTTTTACTGGGCCCCTACTATCCTACTCGGAGCAGCATTAGACTAGGCACCTTAGATCATTTAAGAAAAATGATACAGTGTACTGCTCTTGCCCTCAAACAGCTCAGCAAGAGACTCCTCACTTCAAACAACTGGAGACCTACACAAGGCTGTGTAGGGTCAGGCACTAAGTGTATTGAGGATAGTACTGAAAGGTTGGCAGTTGGAACTCATCCAGCGTTTCTGCGGGAGAAAGACCAGGCGATCTGCTTCTGTAAAGATCACAACCAAGAAAACCCTCTGGAGCAGTTCTGCTGTGTCACATGGGGTCACTTTGAGAGGAATCAACTCCACAGCAACCAACAACAACATTAAGTGCTCAGAACAAAGAGAAAGGCATAAAGTCTGGGGTGGTCCACCGATGCCATATTGAGAAGGATAGATTTGGTCTGGTGTCTGCTTCGTTTTTGTTTTGTTTGAAAATAAGTTAGATTTTTTTTTTTTTTACATTATCTTTCAACTCTTTTCATGAATTAACCAAATTTGTGAAAGATTTTTAAAATGTATCATTTATGGGAACACATTTACCTTAGAAGCAGAATGCTGGCTTTGAATAATTGGTCTTATTCTAGAAGCCTGCATTGTTGCTGGGGAGAACACACATTTCAGTATAAAGTCGGAAAGGCCAGCATTCAAATCCTAGCATTGACACTAGCCATGAACTTGGGAAACTGCATAAAATCTCTTAGCCCCAAAGCTGTCATCTGAAATGCAAAGATAAAATTATTTAATGTACAGCATTCTTACCCAGATGAAGTCACTTGTGATTATATTTTAAAAGCAAGCACAGGTCAGGCACTCCCCTACTCATTACCATAGTGTTTTACGTGTGTGTGTGTGTGTTTGTGTGACTTACTATACTGTGAATGGCAGGAAACTTTTCCAGGACACCAGAAAATGTCCCCAGAAATCCTGTGTACTTGTACTGCACGTCAGGAAGCCGTCACCGTAGCCCCATTCTTCATGGCTGCTATGAGGAGTCATATGCGTTCCAAGTAACATCGATTTTCTTTGCATATACTAAAAAGCAAATTGTACTGTTCATGTTTTAAAAAGCAAATACACCTTAGAAAATTGCATTGGAAATGGTGATTTTGTTCCCAGATCCAAAACGCAAAGTCCTTCCCAAATCTTTACTAAAGTCCAGTAGAATATAGTTTCACTGCCATAAGTAAGTCTACAGAGGGAAAGATGAGATGGTTATGATCGTGTATGTCTGTAGTACGCTCCACTACCCATGTTAGCCGTCTTGCCCACCCGTTGCCGTCAAGTAGATTCCAACTCATAGCAAACCTAGGACATAGCAAACCTATAGGACAGAGTAGAACTGCTCCATATGGTTTCCAAGGAGCAGCGGGGGGATTCAAACTGCCAGCTTCTTGGTTAGCAGCCTGAGCTCTTAACCACTGTGCAACCAGGGCTCCATGTTAGCTGTAGTGCCTAATTACAGTACTGTCAATACTCGGCTTGAGTTGAAGCATATTAAGGGTTGCATGGGTTTTTATGGGTTAGCTTTATAACTATACTACCATTTCTAATACTATTTCTATTGGAAAACATTTTTCAAATTCTAAGTATCTGGCTTACATGTGAACTTCTGGCTTACAACTTGTTTGGGATGACCTGTTCTTGAATTATAAAAATACAATAAATATTATTATAAAAGAAAACCAAAACCAAATGAAACCATTGCCCTCGAGTCGATTCCGACTCATAGCAATCCTATGGGACACAGTAGAACTGCCCCATAGGGTTTCCAAAGAGTGGCTGGTGGATTGGAACTGCTGACTTTTTGGTTAGCAGCGGAGTTCTTGACCACTACACCACCAGGGCTCCTATTATTATAATATAGATACATTTTAAATGTATACCCATCTTATTCATTGTGTTTAATATCACTGCAATAAATGTTGGCCCTGCCATAGTCTTTTTTTTTTCAGATAACAGAAATGAGCACATAATTTTCTTCTTTAATGATAAAAATATATACCTCTGCATAAACATTGTACATGTATCTCTGAGTGATACATGAATGTAAAAACACTTTTCATTTGTTACTTGTATACTGATATACATTACTGCATGTATCTTTGCCTGATAATTGTTTCAGATGAAGTTAACATCTTCCTTATGCATTTTATTTTTTACTCATTGTTCATAAATTTATTTAAATTCTCTGTTGGAAACACTGTTGATCTAAGAAAGTGCTACTGCATGCTTTTGAAGTCAAAAATATATCCAATATATTTAGAATGCCAGGCTTCAAGCTGGGCTAAATGGCATCTGTGTTGAATGCTTTTTAATTATAATTCTCCAAAATGCTACCTAACAGGAGAGTCCAGAATCTCTGTCTGCAAAATCTTGTCAAGCATAATTCATTATAATCCTCCTTCCCTTTTACAGTACATCACTCACTGGAATATCTCTCCATTCCATAGATCAGATAAACACAGTTCTCTTCAATGTCATTCTCTAGTCTTCCCTTCATTTTTTTTTTTCTTTTTTTATTGATTCAGTTGACAAAACAATGCCAGCTTTTCCTGGTGGCATCAATATCTTTGATTATTAAAGTAGATTGAGCTCCCTTTGCTCATAAGATACCCTTTCCTACAAAGAATTTGCCCATTTCTTTTCTAAATTAAGTTTAAAATATAGTTTAAAAAAATACAGGTTTGAAGATACCAATGGTCACAGGAAGTTGGTGTCTAAGCTAAAATGAGCACCAGATCTTCTGGTTTAATCCTCTGTGCTCTTAGACATATTGTCTCTATAACACTCATCTGGCCCCAATGTACAACATTGTGGAACCACTTTGCTTTCCACGTATGTGCCTCCTGTCACTCTCAGCTTATAAAAGAATGTGTTAATGGTGGAGACCATGAGTCCTGGTGTTCCTACAGAGCATCTTCCGGAGTCCATTAGATGGTCCTACAGATGTAAGGCCAGTCTTCTTACCTAGGCTTCTGAAGCTTGTCTGGGGACATAGACTGACCCCAGTATACGTTTTCAGCCTTTTCTCTCATTAGACTTGTTATGCATCCTGTGCTGTAGCCCAGCTGGGCTGTTCCCTCACTGCAGCCTTTATGCGGTTCTGCCTTTTTCGTACCTCTTGCTGGTTCTGTGTCTACACACCTTTTCCTCATGGACAAATTGAGAGCCACAAGAGGGCAGGGATGTTGGGTCGTTGTTGTATTTTACCAGTGCAGAAGCACAGTAGATGCTGACTAAAAGTTTACTGAGTTTAGCGGCTCCTATGGCTGCTAACCAAAAGGTCAGCAGTTCAAATCCACCAACTGCTCCTTGGAAACCCGATGGGGCAGTTCTAGTCTGTCCTTTAAGGTTGCTATGAGTTGAAATTGACTTGACGGCAACAGGTTTGTTTTTTGGTTTAGGCATTGATAACTATTGTGGATTAAACTATTGTGGATTAAATAGTTAAATAGCTAGTATATCTTCTTTAGATATTTGAATAAAGAAAGCTGCTGCTGAGCAAATTATGATTAGACCATTGGAGCTATGCTCTGGGTAGAAATTGTGTTTTGAAACTCTACATTTAGTGATCTTCATGGCAAATATTTGTAAGTCTCTATAGTGAATCACCAACATAAGTGTAATTATGAGGAATGTTGCATCGTGTTATTCTTGGTGCAACTTAGCTCTTCTGAATATTTCCCAGGAAGATATTGGAGTATGGATTGGGTTGCAGCTGGGCAATTCATTTCTCTAAAAACCATTATAGCTTAATTTAATTAGATTGAAACTAAGAGCACTGGTTGTAACATTTCTATTTCTTCTTCTTAATTTATTTCAGGGCTTAATCCAATCCTTCAATTAACATTCCCATCATGGGAAAAGCGTAGCCAAATTAGCTTTTATTAATTGTCTGCATTTTAAAGTTTCCTCTTCCTGGGCCTTTACGTATTCTGATTCTGATGGTTGATGATAAGAAAGGAACAACCAATCTGACCTGAAAATGTGTCTGAAAATCACAAGTCCAGTTTGTTTGTTTGTTTTTTTCCCTGCAGTACAAGCTCAGTGATGGCAGGGGTCTTGCCCTTGTTTTCCATCATAACCCCAGAGTCTCCATTGTATCAGACACATATTACATACCCCCCAAACATTTACAAATATACCTAAAAGTAGAAAATATTTCTCCATGTATATTTCCTTTAGGCATAAAACTCCAAACCAGTTATTTTAAAGTTTGTATTTGGAGACATAAAAAAGAATGCCATGTGTTGTATGAGTAAGACAAGACTGCATTGGGTTTATATTTTTAAATTTCACCTAAAAATATGTTTTTTACAGAACAAGTAGAAAATTAATGCTAAAATCACCAACTCCAGATACTTAATCCATATCACATATTGTCAGATATATATTTCTGTTTGTGATTAAAATACTCAGTTTTATTTATAAGTTATGACTCAAACACTTACTAAATATTTACTACGTACCATGTTCTGGGAAACTGTATATTTACTCTGAAGAAAATTTTTCAACAAACATGCTATTTGTTAGTGCTGTTATGTTATTACTTGCTCAAAAAAAAAAAATACAAGTTGTTGTATTGTGCAGGTTCCAAGCTCTTGGGTCTCTTTTAGAATAAAGGAGCTTGTGAAAATAAGGATGTCTTGATCATCTGCAAGGAGGCCACAAGTCCAAATGGACACACAGCTTTTATGTATCCAGGCCCTAGCAATGCATAGGGGCTGATAATAGATAATCAACAGGAAATCTGGCCAGCTGACAGGGACGGAGAAGATATAGCTTGACCCACAATGGAAGAATCTTCTTCCTGAACACCTGTTACGCTTCTTAGTTCATGCTCTGAGTAGTATAATTCTATCATAGTCCATAAGAATGGTAATTTTGAAAACAGAGGCTGGGACTGTTACACTTTTTACATTCCACATGTGCTGGAGATATAATCATTGATCACAAGATATACTGAAGAGAAGTAAATGGTTCTCACAGAATTTGGTCATTTACCCAGCAAATTTGTATGCACCATCAGGCTCTGTAGTTGGATCTGTCCATTGTCTGTCAGACAAATGCAGCTGATGAACAGAGATTTTGTGATGAAAGTCACAGAAATACACATAGGGTTTGAAAAGAGCACAGAGATGAGGGAAGGAGAATATCTCAACTTACAATGTGCTTTTCATGTTGAGTAATGACAGATCAATCACATCAATGAGTCATTATTCTCCACAATTTAAGAACATTGTAAAGATTTTAAAAAATGTTAAATCTTTTTAATCACTTTATTCCTTCAGAATAAAGAAACAAATAATATCATGAGGCATGTGGAACTCTGTTTATATAATAAACATGTGTTTTTGGAGCCAAAAGAAAGTGGAATTGTAAGCAATATTAGTTAGTAACAATACTTCTTTTCCCTCTCAGCTCCTCACATCTGTTTGCTGGTTTGAACACGTTGCTGTTGTTAGGTGCTGTCAAGTCAGTTCCGACTCATAGCAACCCCATGTACAACAGAACCAAACCCTGCCCTGTCCTGCGCCATCCTCACAATCATTGCAATGTGAGAGCCCGTTGTTGCAGCCACTGTGTCACTCCATCTCATCAAGGGTCTTCCTCTTTTTTGCTGACCCTCTACTTTACCAAGCCAGATGTCCTTCTCCAGGGACTGGTCCCTCCTGGTAACATGTCCAAATTACATGAGACCAAGTCTAGCCATCCTTGCTTCTAAGGAGCATTTTGGCTGTACTTCTTCCGAGACAGACATTTTCATTCTTCTGGCAGTCCCTGGTATATTCAATATTTTTTGCCAACATCATAATTCAAAGGCATCAGTTCTTCTTCAGTCTTACTTATACATTGTCTAGCTTTTGCATGCGTACAAGGCGATTGAAAATTCCATAGCTTGGATCAGGGGCACCTTAATCCTCAAAATGGCATCTTTGCTTTTTAACATTTTAAAGAGGTCTTTTGCTGCAGATTTGTCAAATGCAATATGTAGTTTTATTTCTTGACTGCTGCTTCCATGGGCATTGATTGTGGATCCAAGTAAAATGAAATCCTTGACAACTTCAGTGTTTTTTCTGTTTCTCATGACGTTGCTTATTGGTCCATTTGTGAGGATGTTTGTCTTCTTTATGTCGAGGTGTGATCCATGCTGAAGCCTGTAGTCTTTCATCTTCACCAGTAAGTGCTTCAAGTCCTCTTCACTTTCAGCAACAAGGTTGTGTCATCTTCATACCACAGGTTGTTAATGAGTCTTCCTCCAATCCTGATGCTACTTTCTTCCTCGTTTAACCCATTGCCTTTGAGCTGATTCCAACTCATAGTGACCCTATAGGACAGAGTAGAACTGCTCCATAGGGTTTCCAATGAGAGTCAGGAAGTGAATTCGAGCTGCTGACCTTTTGGTTAGTAGCCAAGCTCTTAACCGCTGCACCACCAGGGCTTCCTTCTTCATATAGTGTTTATAAATACATACCATATCTCTCATCACTGGGGAAATTGAAAATTATAAACATTCACCTTTGTTTGTAGTATTGAAACCCCTTCACCTGTGTTCCTTACAGTGTCACCTGGCCGTATGCAGAGGTGGAGAACAGCAGCCAGTCATTATGCTGGACCGAAGCAATCAGTAAAATGTGGCAAATTTAAGCAATAAAATACTCTTGATTATAAAGCTAAATGAGGAATCCATAAATAGTACTATTCTTACAGAGAGTGTTTAAAATTCTCATCTGAGGACCAAGGTCAAAGACAGAGCAAAATCCCACGCTAATAGTACTGAGCCTATTCTTAGAACCTACAGGTCAAAGGTCCTATGTAGAGAAAAAGGCCTATGTGGCATTTCCACATAAAAAATAACAAGAAGTGTTTCTCCTATCCCTGGTTTTTGGGGTTACCTTAATGGAAGAAGAGAAAATTCTTAACAGTTGTTAACTCTGCAACTAATGACCAATAACCACTCGTTCATTTATCCATATACATTGTCTGTAGCATAGTAATTATAGGCTCTGGAGCCGTATGGATTTGAATCCCAGCTCCTCTACGTACTAGCTCTCAACATTAGGCAAGTTCTTTAAAATGCCTTTGCCTCAGTTTCCCTTATTTGTAAAATGGGGTTAATAAGAGAATTAACCTTCTGGAATTTTTCTTAATATTTGTAAATAGTTGATATTTATAAAGCATTTATACTGGGGCCTGCAGATGGTAAGTGCTATTTAAGTACTTCCTGTTATTATTTTTTCAACAAATATTTATTGGGCAACTACTATGTCTTAGGGAATCCGCAGTGAACAAAACAGACAAGGCTCTGTTTATGGATCTCACAGTGTGTCTTTTAAAATACCTAGGCCAGTTAAATCAGAATTATTTTACTGATTACCGTTTTTCTACTGCTTTCAGGTAGGCACAAGGTCTGAGATTTGGCAAAAGACAATGTAAACCGTCTCTTTTGTCTCAAAAATATAAGTTTAACTCAACTGATGGTATTCAGCTGTCTCCCAATATTAACCACTGTCCTCCCCACAACGGAGAAACAGCCCACAAGCAAACCTGCATGCACAAACCAACATTTGGCTTTATTGCTGGCTTCTTTACCTCTCCGCCTGTAGATCCCTAAGGCCATCCATCTCCAGCTTTAACTTTGTTGATTAGTCCCTCCTTCCTGAAACCGGTTTTCCCTGATTACCTTCTGCTCCTCTCCCCACAGTCTGTTGTTCATTTATTTGGTCATGTTGCCATGACCTTGACCAAGTTTTTGTCATGCACATTATCCTTCAGAGATCTCATCCAATCTCATGCTTTCAGCGAGTTCGGAAACAGTGATGATGCTGAAATCTTTACTTCTTTGCAGCTTTGTCATCTTTCTTAAACCTCAGCTTTACATCTCCAGTGGTTTGGGGCGTCTCCACCTGGAGCCCTGTTCTCACATTCAGAACCAGACTCCTTCTACCCCTGTACATCCCGTTATCTCTTATTAGCATACTTCTTCACAGTCATCCGTATCATGATGTGCATACAGCTTGATTCCTGCTTATAGCCCTCTCTGCTCTGGTCTTTTATTTTCTCCCCCATAATTTCTCTGGTAAGTGATTCCTCAACCCCATTCCCATTGCCTTCACCAGTTCTGACTTTCTTCCGCTTGGAATGTCATACCAAATCCCACTGTAGACAAGCCAATGTCACGTTTTGCCCTGAAAACAGATGGTTAGTGAATGTAGATGATCAATGGCCCCTTTGCTATAAGTCATTCATATTTGCAGAGGAAATCTGAACAGTCTGTATTCAAGCCTGAGTCATGTTTGGAGTAGGTCTTTCGAAGTATTTTATTTATAGAGGAGAGGACATGTGTGATATGAGGTGACCATCTGACAGGCTTCCTTCTGTCCACTAACCCAAGAACTTAAAGGACCAGTGTGGTAGATTATTAAGTTGTTATATCAGTGCCTCTTAGTTGATCCTAAGTTGAAGCCCAGCCTCACTCTCTAAACCTGTGGACTAAGAAAATTTAAGATGTCTGTGAGCAACCTGGAGCCCTGGTGGTCGGCAGTTCGAATTCACCAGCCAGTCTTTGGAAACCCTTGGAGGGGCAGCTCTACTCTGTGCTATGGGGCTGCTATGAGTCACAGTCAACTCGACGACAGCAGATTTGGTTTGGTTTTTATGAGCAACCCACAGCCAGAGGGCTCCATTCTAGACATCATCATGGATCGTTCTAAAAGCCTCTTAGCTGACTCTTCTGTTTCCTGACTCTCCTTTGTCATAGTCATTCTACACATCACTGCCAAACTGTCCTCTTTAAATGCTGCTGGCATCATGTTACTCCCCTTGTCAAAAGTTTTCAGTGGTTCCTTTCTTACTAGAGGAGATGGAGTGATACGCTACAATGAACCCAGAAATTAGAGCTAGACACTGTGCTTCAAATCCTGGCCATGCCATTGCCCAGGTGTTTGGCTTTGAGCATCTCACTCATCTATTTAAACATGGCACATTTTAGGCACTTCAATAGTTGATAAGTGAGTGAATTCGCAAAAGAACCTTAGTTTCTTCATTTGCAAAATAGAGATAAATTTAGGTACCTTAGGAGAAAATCGTGTGAGGTTCTGGAATGATTAGATTGTAATTAGTGACGGAGACATCCAGTTTATATTTAGAAAGTAGAATGTATTTAGTATTGAAGAAATCTCTCCTCAGAAACGTGAAAAGGAAATGTTGTGTTTTGTCGTAGTAGATGCAATTGGGGTAGTTATCGCTTTTTCAAGTAAGACAGCGGTCCTTCAAGTCTACTTGGATAAAAACACTTTCTATCAATGGTAAAGCAGAGGTATTTGAGGAATCAGATATTAAAATAAAATCAGAAATTCCAGTAGGAATCATTGAACAAATATTTCAGTATATTAAGAAATACAAATCTAAGTTTTCAGGTATGTTAAAAACCCATTGCTGTTGAGTTCATTCGAACCCATGGTCACCCCATATGTTACAGAGTAGAACCACTCCATAGGGTTTTCTTAGCTGTAATATTTATGGAAGCAGCTCTTCAGGCCTTTCTTCTGCGGCACTGCTGGGTGGATACAAATTGCCAACCTTTAGGTTAGAAGTCATCTATGCCACCTACAGACCTTTCAGGTGTGTTAACCAAAACCAAACCCATTGCCATCAAGTGGATTCCAACTCATAGCAACCTTATAAGACAGAGTAGAACTGCCCCACAGGATTTCCAAGGAGGGACTGGTGGGTTCACACTGCCAACCTTTTGGTTAGCAGCCGAGTTCTTAACCACTGTGCCCCCAAGTTAGGGAAGGTGAATCTCTTTATTCAGTTTGTAAATTTCATAATGCCTGGTGGTAGAAATCAAGCCTGAAAGATCATTAAAAACACTTATTAAGATAGTTTATGCTTTGTAGTTTATTGTCCTAGACACTGAGGAGGCAAAGAAGCATGAGCTACAGCCAGTTTTCCAGACCCAACTCCATGTAGAATGTGGAATTTGACCTGGGGTCTGTTGTATTCACTCATGTTTCATAGTGAGTTTGGAGCTTCTGTTGCCCAGAATGCTCATTGGAATGCTGGGAAGACAGTAATGCTTAGTAAGTGACAGAGTGGGGAAGGGCAATGTGGAGTAAGATCAAAGGCTTTCGTCTTGTTTTAGTATGTGTCCACATTGTGCTGGGCCTCTACTTAGCATGTAATCCTGAGCCGGTTATGAGAACCCTGAGTCTTCATATTTTCATCTATCAAATTATGATTAAAATATCCCACATGTCAAATGGATGTTGTATTAGATATGTCAATATGTATATAGAAGCCAGTTTAGAACCTGGGAAACCTTGGTGGCACAGTGGTTAAGAGCTCGGCTGCTAACCAAAGGGTCGGCAGTTCAAATCCACCAGCCACTTCTTGGAAACCCTATGGGGCAGTTCTACTCTGACCTGTAGGGTTGCTATGAGTCAGAATTGACTCAAGGGCAACGGGTTTGGTTTTTGGTTTGGCACATAGTAGGCAGCTCTCTATTTCCTTTCACCTTTGACTCGATGCTTGATCTGAATAATATCATGGTCCCAGGATAATTTTCCCGGGGTGTAGAAACTTACATAGGGATAGTGACTCATATAATGGAAAATGTCCTCTTTAATAAGCTATCTATCTTAGTAACTTATGTATTTCTTACTTTTAACCCTATTCCCCAAAGTCATCTACTATAATGATACGGAAAAAATGTAGCGCAGAAATGTAATGACTTAAGGACATTTCAACTGAAATAGGAATAACAGCTATAGAAGACATATTCTTCCCTATCAGGGATTAGAACAGGCAGACAGAGGTCCTCATCTAAAGCTTCTATAATTCTACAACTAGTAAATCTATGTCCTTCTTTCACTACCTCACTACTGTGCTAACGTAGATGTATTTATAATAACAGTTTTATACCGTGACAAGAGCAATAGCTAAACCACTTAGTGCTTATTACTTACCAGGCACCGTTATTTTGTCGTTGTTATTGTTAGGTGCCATCGGTCAAGTCTGACTCATAGTGACCCCATGTGTTACAGAGTAGAACTGCTTCATGGGATTTTCTTGGCTGTAATCTTAATGGCAGCAGATCACCAGGTCTTTCTTTCATGGTACCACTTGGTGGGTTCTAACCCCCAGCCCTTAGGTTAGCAGTTAGCCGTAAACTGTAACACCTAGAGACCTTGGCATTGTTATAAGAGCTATTTATTTATTGACCATTCGATGTTCACAAAATCCATTAATAAGATATCATTATCCCATTTCGTGTAGATGACAAAAGTGAGGTGCAGAAAGGGTCAGTAACTTCCCCAAGGTTCCACTGCAAGTGAACCGTGGAGGGAGATCCAAACCCAGGCAGTCTGGCTGCAGTGTCTGTGTTCTTAATCAGCGCTAAGTGGCCTCTCAGAAATACATTTTCACTAATCAGAGAAAGCTTTGCTAACCCTGAGTTAATAAAATTGAAAAAGAAAAAAATATATATGTATTGGAAAAGAAAAGATTCTCTACGAAGTTCACGTTACCACTACAGGATGTGAAACCAGCCTTAGCTCTGAGGGCCCCTTGTTTGACCTGACCTGCCTGAATTAAGCAAGGACATCATGGCATCGGCAAAGTTCATTCACAACCTGGGGTTTGCATTTCTCCACTTAACTACCTAAAAGTGACCATCCCCTGGGCAGTCTAGTGTTTGTGTAGGACATCCATCCCTCTTCTAAGGGAAAACACAGCACAGTGTCTGCTTTCTTAGCAAATTATCTGGGGACAAGCCACATTTCTAAAAATTCCTTTAAGGAATTTCACTATTAAAGCAAAGCCACCTGACAGAGACTGGAGGAACCCCTAAGACTATGGCCCCCAGACACCCTGCTAACTTAGAACTGAAGCCACTCCTGAAGTCCACCTTTCAGCCAAAGACTGTTGCTGTTGTTGCTGTTACGGGCCATCGAGTCACTTCCTACTCATAGCGACCCTGTGTACAACACAATGAAACACTGCCCAGTCCTGCACCATCCTCATTGCTGTTGTTCTGTTAGAGCCCGTTGTTGCAGCCACCATGTCAGTCCATCTCTTTGAGGGTCTTTCTCTTTTTCACTGACCCTCCACTTTACCAAGCGTGATGTCCTTCTCCAGGGACTTGTCCCTCCTGATAACATGTCCAAAGTATGTGAGATGAAGTCTCACCATCCTTGCTTCTAAGGAGCATTCTGGCTGTATTTCTTTCAAAGAAGGATTCATTCGTTCTTTTGGCAGTTGATGGTATATTCAGTTTCTTTGCCAACACTACAACTAAAACATGCGTATGCCTTTATCATGCATGTTTTATAAGCCAAAGATTACACAGACCTGTAAAACAAACAATAACACACATGAGGAGCATGCTTCTTAGTTCAAGCAAGTATACAAGACCAAATGGGCAGTACCTGCCCAAAAGCAGAGATGAGAAGGCAGGAAGGGACAGGACAACTGGATGAATAACCACGGGGAACCCGGGGTGGAAATGGAAAGGGGGAAAGTGCTTACACATTTCAGGGATTGCAACCAATGTCACAAAACAATTTGTGTATAAATTTTTTAATGAGAAACTAATTTGCACTGTAAACTTTCACTTAAAGCACAATAAAAAACAAAGCCTCACTTTGTAGAAAATACTATTGAACTCACAGTAAATTGTGTTTATAAATTATTCTCCCCCTCCCCTTTTTTTTTAATCTCTACTTAGTAAATTCTAGATACAGGACACAACAAATTATCTGGCACTTTCCCAAGTAAAGCATGAAGAATGTTTGGCCTCACAGGGATTCCTGGGGTAATATCCTCATTGTGTGTCTCTGCAGGATTGGTTACTCTTAGAGATGAGTAGCTCTATAGATACTAAAGGAAGTTTCTTCTATTTTCCTCTGTATTTCCCTGAGGAAAAGTTGCATAAGGAGTTCTGATTTGTTCTGTTCTACCTTAATAAGCAGAAAACTGGATTCCACCTACTGAAGTATTGTGAATTGATGTCCACCACATTTCTTGCTCCCTTCTACCTTATATACATGCATGCAATTGAAGGAGAATCGTACTCATCATCTGAAGAGCGAGTATCCAGGATGAACAGCAATGTAAACGATAAAGTCATGTCGGTATTTATTTTCAAGGAAAAATGGACTTAACTACCTTAAGTACATTATTTAAGTACTTCAAATGATTACTAGGACTTATGGTATTTGGCATTTTGTACACCTTGATGGGAGTCTTGGTGGCACAGTGTTTAAGCGCTGGATACTAACCAACAGAGTGGCAGTTCGAACCCACCCAGTGGCTCTGTAGGAGAAAGACCTGGCAATCTACTTCCCTACAGATTACAGCTAAAAAATCCTATGGGTCAGTTCTACTCTGTCACGTGAGGTTGCTATGAGCCAGAATCTACTTGATGGCATCCGACGAGAACAACACAGCTCTATTATGTTAAATATATACTACTGCCGTATATCTGTTGCACGAAACGTATTTTAAAAATCACATACATGTGACTAATAAAATATCAGAGTTAGAAAATATCTTCAGGGTACCTGGTCCCACTTCTTATCTGAGAACTCTCTTTCACCATTCCAGTAAGCCAGCAATTGTTCAGTCTCTTTTGGAAATAATCAGCAGTAGGGAATTGACCCAGGAGCTCTGAGAAGGAGAGAAGAGAAGAAAAGAACAGAAGACAAGGTCAAGAAAAAGGGGAGAATAAACTCATTATTTATTAGGAAAATGCAAATTAGTATTACAATGAGATATTTTATATTTAACTAGACAAGAAATGGAGCCCTGGCAGTGCAGTGGTTAAGAGCTTGGCTTTTAACCAAAAGGTTGGCAGTTCAAATCCACCAGCCATCCTGGGAAACCATATGGGGCAGTTCTACTGTGTCCTTATAGGGGTGCTATGAATTGGAATTGACTCAATAGCAGTGGGTTTGGTTGGTATTAAGTATCTTTAACTGATTTAACAGCTACGTATTATAACAATTTTGGAAGGTGTAAAGAAGAGTAAGGGTCCCTGGTGGTGCAATGGATAAGCACTCAGCCGCCAACCGAAAGGTCAGGGAGTTTGAACCCACCAGTGGCTCCTCAGGAGAAAGATGTGGCAGTCTGCTTCCATAAAGCTTACAGCCTTGGAAACCCAGTTCTACTCTGTCCTGTACGGTTGCTATGAGTCGGAATCAACGCAACAGCAGTGGGTTTGGTTGGGTTTGATGTGCTATAGAAAAATTGTTTCAGAGTCCATTCATAGATTTCTGACATTCATTTTTAATTGAAGCATTTTCTATTGGTTTTATGGTACAATCCATTCTGCAGTAGACTGAAGAAAGCATTGGACTCCTGGGGCTCACTGACCTCCAGATAAAAATGAAAAGTCAAATCACTCAGCAAACTCAGTGTTAGTCAGCATTTTCCCACCTGGAAATAAGCAGGTGTGTACCTAGGGATGCATATATACTGGAAGCTCATTTCAGTAATTTAAGCACATGTTTGTAATGGTAACTCTACTGTCCGATCAAAATTAGAGCTACTTATTTCAAGGTGACTCCTTTAAAATCTAATATCCTACTTTTCTGATTTTTTCCAAAAAAGTTGTACTCCTCTTAATTTTGTTGATGAGTAGGATCACTTTTTTAAATCTTTTATTCCTTTAAGCCCTTTATTGAAACATTTTGTGTGTGTTCTCTGTAATACTTAAAAGGCTGATCTTTATGCCTTTGTTTATATAATGGTACCAGACTGTAAATTTTTTAAACATATTTGAGCGTGAATTTGAATGTGCTATGTAATACCATGTATTTTTTTTATTGTGGCCTAATTTAGTATACAAACCGACTATTCTACAAGAAGCTATTTTAATCTTTATTATCTTCATTTTTCTGCCACTGCAGCACATTTACTTTTATACGGTGGTGTTCAAACATTAAGTAAAAGGTATTTAAAGAAATTCTGAGGGAGTTAACCTAGAGCCCTGGAAGTCTTGATTAGTGATTAAGCCCACCGTGCGCAGGAGGAAGCTAATAAATAGCGGCCTGTGGTTCTACAACACAGATCAGTTTTAGTCCTAGAATAGTTCTCTTAACTCCAGCCCTGATTTCTATATAAAGTTGCTTCTCAGAGCCTGGAATCACCACTAGTCACCCCAGGTTCCCCTCACCTTGCCGGCCAGTAAGTGGCCCACAGTATTTTGGTCCTGCAAGCAGCTATAACACTTGTCTCGATTATTTCCTTTCTCTTTGAGGGCAGGGACCGTGTCTTTATTCCTATAGCAATAGGCACATCATGGGCTCTTAACAAACAAACATTTATGAAGGCACATGTTTGAGAAACAGGAGATTTCTGTATTCATGCAGTTCTTACCTGGAAGGTGGGGAAATGACATAAGGATTCAAGGTGACTTAAACAGTTCTTAACAAAATGTGTGCCATATTTTTCCCTTCCCATGCTGTGATTCCAGAGGCGCTTTGTTGTTGCACCATGCAGGTTCTGTTTGCCATAACTGAGAAAAGGTCACTGTGCCCACCTTGTGTAATTTCCTCCCTGTTGGGAACTGTGCCTTTCTGGTCATTAGGATTGTGAGGAGAAGAACTCACATTGCAGCTTTCTGTTACGCTCTGCGCAGCTCCGGCTTCTGTTTGTTCTAAATGAAGAACTAAATGGCACAGTGGCACATCAAAGCCCTAGAGGTTGTCACAGAAAATGTTACACTGGAATTTCAAAAGCAATAAGGTTTCTTTTTTAAAATGTTAGTTTCGTTAAATTAATGTATTGTGTAGTGGCCACTAACTCAACAGGTCAGTTTATTATGATTATTTATTAACTGGGGACTTCTGCTTTTGGAAAGACAGAGTGGACGTCCTTGTCTGTATTCTTCCCACTAAGTACAGACAAAATCCTTGAGCATTATAGATAAACATAAGACTGAAAGGTGGAGAGAAGACTACGGACCAGCTTGGGAACTCAGAACCATAGGAACAACGTGGTGATAAGTTCACTGGGTTTTCTTTTAGCCTCATAAATCCCAGACTTGAAGCTGAAGAAGCTGGAAACCCAAAGACGCTAATCGGCTGAAATTAAAAAGCTCTAAGGAAAGCCTGCTCTTTCTAGCCAAAAGTCCAGGAAATGAGTAGCCTAGAACGACAGACCACCCTCATCTCTGTTTGTCGTACTGTGGTGGCTTTCATGTTGCTATGATACTGGAAGCTAAGCCACCAGCATTTCAAATACCATCAGGGTCACCCATGGTGGACAGGTTTCAGTGGAGCTTACAAACTAAGGTAGACTAGGAAGAAAGGCCTGGTGATCTACTTCCAAGTTTAGACAATGAAAATCCTGTGGATCACAACAGAATATTATCTGATACAGTGCTGGAAGATGAGCCTCGCAGATTGGAAGGCACTACATAATGTCTGCAACATTGGACTCAAACATGCCAGTGATCATGAAGATGGTGCAGGACATGGCAACGTTCCCTTATGTTGTACATAGAGTTGCCATGAGTTGGAGCTGACTCACTAGCAACTAAAAACAACAGAAAGATAGCAAACTTTTTTTTAGACAATATCACTCTACTGCAACCAAACACCAATGAGAAGATCGTGGTCCTATCCCCAAACACTGGCGAGGGGACAGGCAAGTGGCAAGCCTAGACTTCCCCCTTCTAGAAGCTGTAAAGAAGCCCCAGAATCTAGGGAACACCTGGAGCTACCAGAAGCCAAGAGAGACAAGAAAAGGATCCTTCCCTAGAGCCTTTAAAATAGGGAACATGACCCTTCCAACACCCTGAATTTAAACTAGTAGCCTCCAAAACTGTGAGACAATCAATTTCTGTTCTTATAAGCCACGAAATGTGTGGTACTTAGTTGTGACTAATAATGGAAAGGTTGGTGGTTCTAACAGACCCAGTGATGCTGTGGAAGAAGGACCTGGCAATCTGCTTCTGTAGAGTTTAGAGCCAATAAAATCCTATGGAGCGCCATTCTATTCTGTAACACATGGGGTCGCCATGAGTAGGAATTGACTAGATGACAACCCATTTGTTCTCTTTGTTGTTTGTTACTGCAGCCCCAGGCAACTAATATACACTTGGCAACTGAACCGTACACTTCTATATAACCAATAGGTCAAAGATGAAGTCTCAAGGAAAATTTAAAAAATACATTAAATGGCATGAAAATGAAACATTATCAAAACTTGTGGGACGCACCTAGAGAAGTGCTGAGGGGGAGTTTATAGCACTAAATGCATACATTAGAAAAGAAGAACTCTCAAGTCAATAATCTAAGCTCCATCCTCAAGAATCTAGAAAAAGTAGGGCAAAATAAACCCAAAGCAAAGAGAAGGAACAAAATAATAGAGGTAAGTACAGAAATCAATGAATTAAAACAAAAACAGTAGATAAAATCAATAAAGAATTGTTGACTTAAAGGCAACTGGTGCTGTTGTTTTTGTTTTTTAATCTATCAAAACATGTTTTGGATGTATATGCTGAAAATTACAAAATTCTAAAGAAAGAAATCAAAGAAAATCTAAATAAATTGGAAGACATCCACGTTCTTGGAATCAAAGACTCAACATTGTAAATTCTACCCAAATTGATACACTAGCTTAACACAATTCATATCAAAATTCCAGTAGAAAGCTTTTATATGTACAGGCAAGATCATTCTAAAATTATATGGAACTCTAATAGCTAAAACAGTTTTGCTTGAAATAGAAGGATAAAGTGCAAGAATTGAGTCAACCTGATTTCAAGATATATTGTTTCACTACAAAAATCAAGAAGATGTAATACTGGTGGAGGAACAGACCCACAGATCAATGGAATAGAATAAAGATTCCATGAACAGACAAACAGACCAATGGAATAGAATAAAGATTCCATAAACTGACCCACACTAATAGGCCCAATTTATTTTTTGAGAATTTCAGTCAAGGGAAGGATCTGAGCTCAAATTTGTCCTTATATAAATAGTCAATCAATATCTCCATTTTTATCTGCCTCTTCACCCACATTTTTATAGCACCTTGAAGGTAAATATATCTGTGGATCTGAGGAAAAAGCAATATAGTGGAGGCCCTTTCAACAAATGATGCTGGAGCAATTGGACATCCATAGGAGAGAAAAATGAACATCAGTCCCACCTTCACACCTTATACAAAAATTAACTCAAAATGGATATTGGACTCAAATGTAAAACATAAAACTAAGCATTTTTTAGGGAAAAAAATGGAAGAAAATATTTGGTACCTAGGGGTAAGCAAAGAGTTTATATACCAAAAGCAAAAACTGATACAAGGAGAATTAGATAAATTGGAATTCATTAAAATTTTTAAAAACTTTTAGTCTGCAAAAGACCATTTAAAAGGATGAAAATACAAGCTACAGACTGGGAGAAAATATTTGAAAATCACGTATCTGATCAGGGAGTTTGTTGTTGTTAGGTGCCTTTACGTCGACTTTGACTCATAGCAAAGCCCACGCGACAGAGTAGAACCGCCCCGTAGGGTTTTCTAGGCTATAATCTTTACGGGAGCAGATCTCCACGTCTTTCTCCCACAGAGCCACTGGACGAGTTCGAACTGCCAACCTTTTGGTGAGCAGCCAATCACTTAACTGTTGTGCCACCAGGGTTTCTGAAAAAGGACTAGTGTCAAGATATAAAGAACTCTCAAAACTCTACAGTAAAAACAAAATCCAACAATAAAAAAAAAATACAATTAGAAAACCGGAAGAACACTTGAAGGAACAATTCCCTGCAGAGTATATACAAATGACAAATCAGCACATGAAAATATGTTCGACATTATTGGCTATTAGTGAAATGAAAATTAAAAGTACAATGGCATATTAATAGACAACTATAAAAATGGCTAAAATTAAAAATAGTGACAACGCCAGATGCTGGTAAGAATGCAGAGAAATGTGAAGTGATACAGGCACTCTGGGCAATAGTTTGATACTTTTTAAAAAAACTAAATATGCAACTACCATTCAACTCAGGAATTGTGTTACTGGGCATTTATCCCAGAGAAATGAAGACTTAAGTTTATGAATGTTCATACCAGATTTATTCGTGATAAAAATGGAAACAATCCAGATGGCCTTGCGTGGGTGATTCAACATACTGTGATACATCAATACTATGGAATACTACTCAGCAATAAAAAGAAATGAACTATTGATTCATGCAGTGACCTTGATGAACCTCCAGAGAATTATGTCGAGTGAAAAAAAAAAAAGATTGCATATTATTTGATTCCATTTTTACAACATTCTTGAAATGACAAAATTATAGAAATGGAGAACAGATTGATGGTTCCCAGGGGTTAAGGAGGTAGTGAGGGCATGAGGGAAGTGGGTGTGGCTGTAAAAGGATAACATGAGGGACTTTTTGAGATGATGAAGATGTGTTGTATTTTAGCTGTATCAATGTCAGTACCCTGGTTGTGATATTTTATGATAGTTTTTCAAGATACTACCATTGGTTGAAACTGGGGAAAGGGTACATGGAAATTCTCTGTATTATTTTTTACAACTAAATGTAAAGCATAATTATCTCAAAAATTAAAAAAAACCTTAATTAAAAAGTTAATTAATTGGACATTTTAAAGGGGCCTGTATGGTGAGTCTTCTGTATGTCTCTGCACCCTCATCTCTCCACACGAGTTCCACTCCCACCAAGATGGAGCTCTCCTTGTTGTTGTTAATTGCTGTCAAGTCAGCTCCTCACAGTGGCCCCCTGTACAACAGAGCTCTTGACTTGGTCAGCTCCCATACATTGAAGTGTTCCAGGGGGTCCTTCACTTAGAAAGTGATGTGCTCTACGTATGCCGGAGCCCTGGTGGCGCACTGGTTAAGAGCTTGGCTGCTAACCAAAAGGTCACCAGCCACTCCTTGGAAACCCTGTGGGGCAGTTCTACTCTGTCCTATAGGGTCGTTACGAGTCAGAATCGACTTGAAGGCAATGGATTTTACACATACCAATGAACCCTTATATCTCTTTAATCATTTTAATGACCAATTTTTATAGCCTTTCAAATTGGGGAGCAGCTGATCAGGTATGGCTGTTAGTACAGAATGAGGTCTTTGATTCTTAGGGATGGGACACCAAAAGAGGTCAGGACATGCTACATGAAATGAGGAAGGAACAATACTGCAAACACACTTGGTCAGCATACACTCAGTGCTGAGTTGGCCCTTCCCGGGGCCAGACCCTAAAACAATTAAAGGAACACAGGTTCAGGGCTAGAAATCCTGAGCTCTGGTCTCTGCTAATAAGCTATGTGAATGTAGGAGAAGAGATAAGGCTACTGTTATACAGTAAAGGAATACTTTTAAATACAAAGGATTCTCTCATACATTCTTATAACCCCTTTAATTATAACCCCCCAATCTATACTGTTCCCAGAGTGATCTTCTTTAAACCCAAATGGTGATCACATCATTTACAACTATTTTCTGACTCTGCATTGACCTTTAAATAAAATCCAGGTCCTTAACATAGCATGCAGAGGCCTGTATGGTGAGTTCTCTCTGTATCCCTGCACCCTCGTCTCTCCCCACGAGTTCCACTCCCACCAGCACGAATCTCTCCTTGTTGTTGTTAGTCGCTGTTGAGTAAGCTCCCATGGTGACCTCACGTACAACAGAAGTGTTACCCATTCCTGTACCATTTTCATGATTGTTGGAGTCCATTTTTGTGGCCACTGTGTACTTTGTGCACTTACCAACCTAGGGAGCTCGTCTTTCACCGCTACATCAGGCAATATTCTGTGCAATCCATCAGGTTGTCATTGGTTAATTTTCGGAAATAGATCGCCAAGCCTTTCTTCCTAGTCTGTCTTAGTCTGAAAGCTCTGCTGAAACCTGTCTACCATGGGTAGCCCTGCTGGTATCTGAAATACTGGTGACAAAGCTTCCAGCATCATAGCAATATGCAAGCCACCACGGTATGACACACTGACAGACAGTGGTGGGGATCTCTGTGCCTTGCTCCCTTAACCAAACAAGTCCTCCTCCATTATTAAGCTTAACCGTTCATTTCCCAAAGATGCCTTTGGTTCCTGGATTGTGTTAGGTTTTTCCTAATGCATGCTCGTGTAGCCCCTTGTCCATCTCCTTCACAGCATTCATTTCTACAGAATTGTTAGTCTTTTCAAAGCCTGTCTCC
This sequence comes from Trichechus manatus latirostris, assembly GCF_000243295.1. Classification (NCBI taxonomy): domain Eukaryota; kingdom Metazoa; phylum Chordata; class Mammalia; order Sirenia; family Trichechidae; genus Trichechus; species Trichechus manatus. The sequence continues at coordinate 19,156,186 of NW_004443959.1, read as the reverse complement.
CTAGGTAGACTGTCATGTCCATGAGACCAGGAACCATGTCTGTTTAGTTCACTGCCATAACCTTACTTGCCATCATAGTGTGAGGCACAAGGTAAGAGCTAATCCGTATTTATACTCACAAAACTATTTGACCGATGGGCCCAGTAGATTTACAATATCCCTGAGAGGTAGACAGGATAGAAATCCAGTCCCATCGTAGACATGATTGGCATTTCTAACACAGGGCTGGGTTAGAATTTACCTGGGACCTAAAATTTTGATGAAGTCAGCTAGGTATATACTGACTATTATCTCCCCTTTATTGGACTCCAGTTCTTTTTTTATGTTGTTTTATTGTTCATCATTTTAAAACCATTCTCCTTACTGGAAATGCAAATGCAAAGGGCTTATTTGTGCCCGTCATTTCTTAAAGGTATAACTTTATGCTTAAGCAACAGTACTGTCTCGTCTTTGTCTTCCTGTTGAGAGAACAGAGATAAGAAAGCTTCTTTCAGTGTTGGTATCCTCGTTTTTGTTTTTAGTTTTATTTTTTTAACTCTCTAGGTAATTCTGAGCTTTAGGCTTTGGGCAGTTTCCTTAAAAAGTGATTGTTCTTTACTACTGCTCTTGGTTTATTTTGTTCCAAAAGCTGAACTTCAAAACCGTTGTACTCTTAAGCATTTAATAATAAGACCTCTTTGATATCTTCACGTAAAAAGTTCTTAAAATATCTGACATGATGTTTTAACTTTTGTTCAGTTGTAGAAGCAGGTACTTAAAACATTTTTGCTGAACTTGTGAATTTATTTAAAAAATTTTGTTGAGTACCTACTGCTGTGGTCAACAGGTGAGCATTTTTCTATAGGTCATTGTATACTGTGCTAGGACAAAGAGGTCAATAAGACAAGCAATCTTCCCACTCCTCAGCCCAACCATTAAGTATTCTACATGTAACTATAATTAGTAATTATTAATTTTTATTATTCCAGTAATTTGTCCCTATAACCTCAAGGTCTTAGACAATTTCCAAAAAAATTCTGCCAAGTTAATTGCATGGAAACTCTTTCCTACATGTAAGGAAAATACAAGCTTGGGAAACACTGGAAAAATACAAGCAATTTTTAAATTACTAAAGGCATAAAGGAGCCCTGATGGCACAGTGGTTAACAGCTCAGCTGCTAACCAAAGGGTCAGCAATTCAAATCCACCGGCCGCTCCTTGGAAACCCTATGGGGCAGTTCTGCTCTGTCCTGTAGGGTCGCTATGAGTCTGAACTGACTCGACGGCACACAGCAACAACAAAGGTATAAAATTTGTTTGAATCATCTACAAAGGTGTCTTTTAAAAAACAGAATATCCAATATATGTACAAACAGGGACTCCACAAGGACCCTCTGATAAGTGAAACAAACTGTAAAGCAAACTTTTCCCAAAGAATTTAGGAGGCATGTGCCAGTTTGAGTTTTTTATAAGATATCAAGGGGAAGAAAGGATTAAGTAAGTATGAGAGGAGTTTGAAAACAGTTACTTCATTTTATGTGTTCACTAAATAGAAGTCACAGTGTTTATAAAGTACTGTGATATGATTGCTTTGTGACAGTAAGTGCAGCTCTAAAGGGGAAGCTGAGTTTTTTTTAGATATTTTTTCCCAGATTCTAAAAGTACAAATAATTAGATGCCCTGTATGTCTGGAAAGCTACTGACTGATTCAACTCTGAAAACAGGATTTTATATAGCCAGAGATACCTTAAACTGAGACCTTTTCTCCTCTTTTCCCTCTATCCTCAGTCCCTTTAAAGATCATGCAAATGCCCAGTATGCAATATGCAGCCTTTCTGCATAAACTTTTTTTGTTCCCCAAATATAAGACCAAAGATAAGATATAAGTACTGAATAATAATATATGTGAACTACCATCCAGGGGCATCAGTTGATGTTTACAATTTCTATACATCTTATGAGGCTGCTTTTTTAGTTTATGTAAAATACAGCAATTAGCATCAGAACACTTGCATTTCATATTTTATAATCACTAGATTTACATTCCTAGAAATTACGTCGTTTCCAGACTTAAGGTGTGCAAACCTTACTTCTTGTGGACTTTCAAATAGCATTGAAAGATAAATTTTAACTAAGAATTTTTCACCAATTGTGCTAATCGCAATAGTTTTCTTACTCTGGGCTCTGTTGAGAAAAAAAAAATCTCAAAAATGAGCAACTAGTTAGTACTATGGTTTTTTCAACTATCAATTGAGATCCGTTTTCCCCACCATCATCCCTAAACCACCGATAGTTTAGAGCGTATTTAGTGAGCACCTGCTATTTGCATGATATTGACTGGGATCACTTTGGATGACCCTACAATGTGTGAGATCTCTAAGGGATTGAGAATATCGGTGATGTGCAGGGAGAGCAAAGGAGGAGGAGTTTAAGACTGAGGAAAGTAGATTCCTTCTACCTCTTGGGCCAGCACGCTTCTTTCCTTCTCGTTTTGAGAGGTTAGCATTGCAGAAGCTGGCCTAATATGTTGATAACGACCGCAGCAGGAATTGTTGACAAATCTAAAAGAATATTCAAGATATTTACTCATTTAATAGATAAGGAGGATTGTGGCAGAACAAGAGATAAATGATGAAAATATTGGAGAATCGGCGATCATTTAGCAGGCGTCATTGAGACACTTCAACCACGTGTAATGCTGTGCTGAGCACGTAGATGCAGTGTGCAGGCAGAGGGCGTATGCCGTTGAATGAGAAAGTCTTGGGCTGACCTCCTGCCATTGCCATTTGTCAGATGTGTGAACAAGTCACTGTGTATGTCTCAGCCATCACTTCCTCATCTGTAAAGTGAGATCAGTGTGCGGATTCAGAGATGCCATACATTAATCACCTGGCACATAATGCTGCGGTGGTGGTGGTGTGCCACTGAGTCGATTCTGACTCATAGGAAGTGTCCAAAACATATTATTTTCTTTTCCCTATTCAAACTGATGTTTGCAGATTCCCTTCTGAAGGAAAAATTTTTACCTGTAGATTAATAATAGAGGATTTTTTAAAATAATTTTAGTTCACGTGTTCTTATCTCTACCTTCTGTTCAGAGTAGTGTGAAAATCTTAAAGCAAAAATTCCTGCTTTTCAGTGTTTTTAGCCAAGATGACTGGAAGCGTAAGGACAGGTACTCGCGGCCTCTTACCACTTTGAAACTATACAGAGTAGCTATCCTGTGTACGTTGGTTTTCCTCAGGGAAAGGTAGCAATGTCAGCAGAGACTGACCTCTCAGCCAAGCCAAACCATCATAACCAGGTGGAATACTAGCGTGAAGTCATTACTGCAGCATTTTCCTCACTTTGTGAGTTGTTTTTCGTTTTTGTTTGTGTTCTTGGTGTTTACCCTTGCTGCTGTTTGTCATTTTTGGTGCTGTTTTAAATTGTACTGATCTTTAGAATGGTTCCCAAGAAGGAGCCGTATCTAGATTATTTTGGAACGTGTCTGTCATTTGCCCTCCACACAGGCACTGGCATCTTGTCTAGAGATGAGTTTTATGAGCAAAAGTAAAATGTGCATATTGCTCAATAGATTGTTTTCTTAACGAGTTAGCAAATAGAAAATTAAGACGTCTACAATATGTTTCAAAAATGCCTTGGAGAATAAAGACTTGTTAGGCTACCCACTGTGTTCATTTGTTTCAGTTAGAGGGATGCCTATAAAAATTGTTTAACAAATGAGGAAATATTTGCCCACAGGCAAAACCCAAGAAAGAACTACCTGTGTGCAAAATATTGACAGATGTTTCATATGGCTTGGATCCTCCTGTTTCATGCATGTAATTTGCGTGATAGGAATTTTTTAGAAAATATTTTTTGGCATGAGAGGAAGGGAATATTGCAACTGCCTAATTAGCACTGAGTAACATTATTAAAGAATGTTTTCTCAAACATTACTCCTTTTTTCTAGTCCAAAACATATATGTGCAGCTGGCAAGGAGAAATGCTGTGTTTCACTGTGGATTTCTCTTTGGGATTCACCTGTTTTGACAGTAAAACAAAGGTAAGAAGCCAAGCCATAAATCCATGGCACCCCCATTTGGTAGTGCATTTTAAATTACATCTCATAGAATTTAACACTCGTAAATGTCTAACAGTAACCACCGTCTCTGGTTTATTGTGTAATAAGTGCAATTTGTGCTTTCGTAGACTTTGTTTTAGTTCAGTGCCCCACGATTTTCATAAGCCCTAGACCCTAGGCAGTGAGAACAAGGCAGTAAATAGTATTGGGTGAAAAGCATTTATATCCATGTGCAGTAATACGAGGAGAGCACAACATAGTATGATTTTTCTCATCCCTGCTCAAGGAAAGGATCCGTGACCGTAAAGGAAACACTTAGAAAGGAAACGGTAACTACTGTTTGACTTAAAACCTGAGCGTTTTTCTAACAATCGAATAATAACTGCACTGGTGAAGTTTATTGGCTTCACTGATTCCACTAATGTAAAGCTGAGATTGATTTCAGTTTTACTTGACATAAAGCTACTAATGTTCCAGATGGGATATTAGACCCATTTCCGCTAGCATCTCTAAAAGACCTGACTTTGCACCTAACTACACAGATGTTAAGAAAATGTTTTGCAAACATAAAGCTAATATTATGTCATATACCATCTTAAAGTATTTACTCGCTCTACTACCTGAGAATGAATGCAACGGAAAAGTCTTGGTGTGATAAATACTGTCTTTATCACACTCACTGTAATATGCATAGTAATCTCAAAGACCCTTATTTACTGGTTCAACATAACTTCAGTGCACTGTGTCAACATTAGCCTATTTTACACTGTGCAGTAAGGTCAGCACTGAACAAATGAAGGCTCATATCAGAGCGCCTATAAGTTGTCACTCCTTTTCATGTACGTGTTTATTTCCAACCCTCTACATATGAGAACCTTTGGATACTCTCTTCTCTGAATTAATCATGGCAGCTGATGGATGGGCACTTGGGCAGTGATACTGTTTACTCTCACTTATTTTCTGTTCTTCTAGAGCAGTGGTTTTCCTCCCAGAGTCACTTGGAAGTGTCTGGAGACATTTTGGTTTGTGACTGTTGGGGTTGTTACTGGCATCTAGTGAACGAACTAGAATGCACAGCACAGCCCCCCACAGCAAAGAATGATAGGGCCCAAATGTCAATAGTGCAGAGGGTGAGAATGCCTCCTCTGGAGTAAGGGGCTGCTTACTTTATAAACTTCTGGGCCGTAAAATTTACTGTGATCGTTTGTTTATTTCCTCCCAGGGAAATTTTTAGAATGTTCTTCCAGTAGGATTATAGTGGCGCAAACAGTTAAGCGCCTGACTACTAGCTGAAAGGTTGGCGGTTCGAACCCACCCAGAGGTGCCTCAGAAGACAGGACTGGCTATCTGCTTCCAAAAGGTCACAGCCTTGAAAACCCTATGGAGCAGTTCTACTCTGCACACGCGGGGGCACCATGAGTTGGAATCAACTCAATGGTAACTAACAACAACAAAATAATAAAATATATTTTATAATAAAATATAAACATATATATTATATATTAAAAAGGGAGTTCATATCTGCTATCCAACATCAAGGTCAATACTTTTAGCCCTGAGGCCACAGAGAGAGTCAACCACTTCCTGGCTCCAGGTCAGGTGCCCTTTCCGTTATCTACCTGGAGTTCCACGAAACATGACCTGTGAGTTACAGGCTGTGTAACTTGCTGTTAATATCATTTGGTCTTTAGACAGACCTAGATAACCTTGTTATATGTGTCCTTTTGAAATAACTATCCCAAAGTAAGAAAAATATTTTCTATAAAATTTGTAAATATAAGGCCTGATTTATAACTACTGTTTGCTTCTATTTCTTACTTTGTGTTTCAGGAAATCTAAATTGCTCTTTTCCAAATTCCACCTTAAGTACCGGTCTATGTAGTCCACCTAACTGTAGCCTGAGAGACCCTCCATATCACTTACTCTAGCTAAAGGTAGCAATGTCATCGATGTTGGCTGGGGGAGCAAGTCATTCACCTGGAAAGAGCCTCATGAGTTCTTCATTCCCAGGAGCAAACCACTAACCATTTCCAACACCTACAGTTCCTAATGTGGTTATAGCTGTGCTCATCCATGGCCGTTTACCTTGTGCTAATGTTTCTGTCAGCAGCTTATTCACCTGATACCCCTTTTCCCAAAACAATGAGTCTACTTTTGATGTTGAAGGTTTAGTATGGTGACAGCACAGTGTAAGCTCAACAGATGTCAACTGTCTTCCTATTGTGACTCCCAGCCTTAGTTCTACTCTCCAACTTTATCTTCTGCTCTAAAAGAGTTACCATATCCATTTCCACCTTCTTAGCCCTGCTGACAGAAGAAGGGGCACAGCCATTAGGAGCAAACATTTACAAATATGAATTCTGGTCCAGATAACTATCAGTGAGGATTACCTGGCACTCTCCCCACTCCCTTCACGAAGACCACTCCAGCCTCCCCACACTCTGGGCGTTTGAGGGAAAGGAAGCTGCCTCCCCAGACTCAGAATCTTTAAGATCCTGTGAGCATACTATCTTAGTTATCTAGTGCTGCTATAACAGAAATATCACAGTGGATGGCTTTATTCTCTCACAGTCTAGTAGGCTACAAATCCAAATTCAGGCTGCCAGCTCCAGGAGAAGGCTTTTGCTCTCTGTTGGCTCTGGGAGAAGATCCTTGTCATCAATCTTCCCCTGGTCTAGGAGCTTCTCAGTGCAGGGACCCCAGGTCCAAAGGATGCACTCCACTCCCGGCTTTTCTTGCTTGGTGGTAATGAGGTCCCTCTCCTCTCTGCTCACTTCTCTCTTTTATATCTCAAAAGTGATTGACTCAAGATACAACCTAACTTTGTAGATTGAGTCCTGCCTCATTAACATAACTGCCTCTAATCCTGATTCATCAACCTCCTAGAAGTAGGATTTACAACACAAAAAAAATCCCATCAGATGACAGAATGGTGGACAGTCACACAATACTGGGAATCATCACCTAGCCAAGTTGACACACATTTTTGGAGGACACAATTCAATCCATAACAGATACCTTTGGAAGATTCAACTCAGCCTGAACAAATAAGAAGAAATAACCGTTCCAAAATCTAGCATACCAAACATGCCCTTAGCTTTTACACCAGGATTTAATTTCTACCGACTGGCATCTTTTTCCACTTTAGTAGCCAGGATGGGGGTTTCTGGGGCACCAAGATGAGACTAGAAGTTTATGATGCCCATGTACTCACTTCAATAACAAATTTCTACTTTTATTTATCTACTAATTTTCCTTTCTTCCTTGGCTGCTACATCAAATCTTTCTTTGATTAGGCTATTACCTTCCTTTTTATTAGACTGTCTCTCCCCCCTATTTCCCTAGTGTATTTTACACTAAACACAGACAAGCATATCTGTACTTAGGGCCTTTGAGATGAACTTCCTTTTGCTACATCCAGCACGATTTACCTAGTTATCTCTCAAATTAATCAAATAAAAATTTTAAAGAGTTACAATATATTCCTTAACATTATGGAAAATTGGATTGCAGACCCTTCAGAATGAAGCCAAAGTGTTTTAAATTTCCTGGTAATTGAACTGTATCAACTAAACCTTTGTTGTTAAAATATATTTATGTATAACCTTTAACCACCTTCATCTGCTAAATAAATTGGTACAAGCAGTCCCAAGATTATGAACGAGTTCTGTTCCTAAGTCTGTCTTTAAGTCGAATTTTTACATAAGTTGAAACAGGTACCATTCCTGTCTAACATCAGTTAGTCAAATGTTTGTCTTAGCATGTAACATATAGTGTACCTTTCTATGCATAAAAAACATTAAAGAAACACTTCCAGGCACACTAAAACATCTTTAACATAATCATGTAGTAAGAATAATATTAATGTTTTGATGTGAGTCACAAAGTAGCACCCGTTTGTTATTACGAACCATTGTATGTACCTTGAATTTTTAATATAATAGGCTTCATGGGAGTAGGTTCGTAACTGTAGGTTGTCCGTACGTAAGTTGGATGTTCATAACCCAGGGACTTCTGTATATCATTCAGCCAAAATGACTGTGCTAGAATGCCTGCCAATGTTTTCTGTTGGGGTCTCCCCTCTGTAAAAGCCTCTAGCCTGAATGTGGTAGAAAAGAGAAATGGTGGAATCATGACGCTCATGGTGATGGCTTTGTCTTGCAGCTCTGCCTTTGGGGGGCCATCCCCTTGTCACACTGTATGGCCGTGTGCATGCTTGGAGTGTATTCCGAGCCCAGCTTCCTGGTCCCCAAGTGTCAACCTTTCTCTACCTTCTCAGGCAAAGCCCATTCTTACTTCCTGTAGTTGAGTTTTTGACCCAGTCAGTGTATCTGCTTCCTTTAAATCAAGTTCTTCTAAAGACCTGAATAAGGTGGTAGGGTTTTCTTTTCTTTTGTTTCGCTCACTTGCACCTCATATTCACAGACCTCAACCTTCTAAGGCTTATTTTCTTTTAAGATGAACTGTTGATTTCACATGATTCTTGTATTACTCTCCATTTCAAGAAGTCTGACCAAATATTGCTGTATTTAGTTTTTATTCAGATAGTAACTGAAAATGACACAAAACACGATAGAATAAAAACAAAATTAATCCAGAGGTTTGCTTCGTGTACTCCTTTTTAAAAGTTTTTTGTCTTTGTTTTTTTTGAATTTACAAGTATTTGAATTAATTTTTTAAAAGAAACACATTGCCAGATTAACTATGAAGCTTATACCATTGGATTATGAGTGTAGAAAATATTCATAATTTTGCCTTAATTTACTTATCTGCATTCTTACAATATTTGATGACATTTCTACGTTTGGTGTGAATAGATTTTTAATTCTTTCTAGAACATAGCTGGTTTCTAAATAATTACGACGATGATATTTTCTCCATGTGCCCTTTGTATAAGTCATTATGAAAAAATAGATTCTCTGGCCTAGAAATATTTAGATTGGAATTTACCCTGCTTATATTCACAACATAATTAGCACTTTTGTACAACAGTATGCTGTTAGAGCAGATCATTTGTGTATTATTTCTGGGTCACGATTGGACCCAGAATGTGGCAACAGTGCTTATTAACCAAATGCTTTTAAGAGAAGACACTCCGGGTTTTGATAACTGCCCAAATTTTAGTTCTGTCCATCTACATGAACAGCTTCATCAGAAGCATACATGCGGTCAGTTTTCTTACTTCCTCGTCTCTCTACTTGCCAGAAAAAAAAATGAGAAATTATCTCCAAGAATTAATCCATTCACCATCAACTGTTTTCAACAGTGTTAAAGAGGAAATAAGCTGAGAAGATCTGAAATGACATGGGAAAAGAAATATGTTGGACCATGGAAATCTATTTCTGCACTTACAAAATAAATGAGAAGACAATTATGGAATTTTTTTTTTCTAGAATGGGAGTATTTTAAAGGATTTAAGACAGAATAAACTGGAATGCTATTCCAGCTGCCCCATACTGCCCTCACCCACTTCAGGCTAGAAATGAAATGTGTCTCTCCCCAAATGGAAGCATTTCACCAGCCCATTTTTCCAAACTTGCATTAAGGCAAGTTAGGCATTGAGGTGATTATCTTTACATCTTTTTTCTGGCTCACTCTGGTTTAGAACAGATATCCTAATTCTGTCAATAATTAAGCAGAAGCAGGAGAGAATGTCAGGGAGAATTTGAAAGCAAAGGTCTGGAAGGAGAACAGAGAACTGAAGTGTAAAAAATTAGGCAGCATAAAAATAATGAAAGTGGAAGAGAAGTTTAAAGAGCCTCAGAAGTCTCTCCTTTGTGTGTTTGGGCTTGTTACCCTCCATGATCCTGAGGATCTGGACTCCACCTACGTGTGTTTAGAAAGAGCTGCTTGAGACCCCGCATCAAAGTGAATGTTTTCTATCTTTACTTATTACTTAGAGATATAGTGAAAAGATGGCCTTGTCTCTAAACGTTAACTTGTATTCCAGATTTTCTTTTACCAGCTGGGTGTTCCCCACACATAACAGCAAAATTATATTTCTATATTTAGGATGATTCATATGGGTCCTCATTAGAGTGTTCTGGTGACAGGCCTCCTCCTCCATTGCGCCCTGCAAGGCACTTTGCTTTCCTTTAGGCTGGAACCCCGCAATCCTACAGGGTTGAGAAAAAACTGATCATTACCAAAAAGGTAATAATAAAAGTATACCTAAAACACTTACTTGTGAGGACCATTTTGAATTCTTTGAACAGTAAACAAGGTTCTTATGTAGGTATTTTTCAATTCTTTCCGATATAATATTTCACCAACTGTTCCTTATACTATGTAAAATGTTAATTATTTAGGTTATTCCTGTGATTTTATCTTAAGGAGGGAAGACCACCCTTGATCACTCCCTGTTCCATAATCAAATTTGAACCAACTACTGTGTTCTCATTGCTCACAGAGAAATAAATAGTTTGGGCATTACTTATTTTGTGAAGAATTTGGTAAAAACCCAGACATCCAGGATTTCTCTAGCTTCTCTTGATGACACATACATACATTTACCTGTTCCTCAAAAGGAAGCTTATAGAGTAGATAATTTTAAAGTCAAATGAGATTTGGGCTTTTTTAACTAAATTTAAGAGGCTGGAATCACAGCCTTCTTTTGTAGCTTTCGGAGGCTGTGCTTAGCAGACACTCTGGGAAGGAGGGACAATTATGTTTGGAGAGTAGAAGGATGCTCTTGGGAAATGTGGGTGCATGGTTGTGTGGAATTATGATAATGGAAACTTTTCTAAAGTCAGTTTCCATCATTAGTAATAGATCTTCCAAAGTGGGTTATATTTTTGTTTTGTTTTGTTTTGGTGGAGTTTTTTGTTCACTTGGTTGGTTGGTTGAGTTTTTGGGGGGTTTTTTTGTTTTTTTGTTTTGTTTTGCTTCTTTCCATGTCCCAGCGGCTCACATAAAGCCATCTTCCTCTGCTAATAACAAGAATGTACAAATACACTTCCCTTCTATAGCCTACTACCATAGGAAGGAATAATCGAAGTGTGGTTTCTGAATATTCTAATTCTGAATAGGAACCAGACCTTTAGCCGTCGAGTCAATTCAGACTCAAAGCCACCCTATAGAACGTAACAGTTCTAATTCTGAAAGGACCCTGATACCTGGAAGCAGAATTCCAGACCCTGCATGAGTGGGCATAGCTCAGGTTTCTATGGTGAAAATAGAAGACCTGGGGAGATGGTTCTCTACAAACCTACGGTATTCCCAATATCTCAGAGTCTAGAAGGAACGTATGCTTTGACATTTTATCAACACAGAGACTCTGTTCAGCCCCGAGATTCAATATAAAGGAGAGATGAAGAGTGTTGCCAAGGTTCTTGAAGTTTGTATTTAGGTCGTGAATAAACAGGTCAAGGGTGTCCGATGAGATAAACATGCTTTTGAAACTCCTCTTCCCCCAGCACTGCCCCGCTTTGCCCCAGCTTGTCTTTTTTTCAACTCAATTTTGTGACAGAGAAAAATATGTTCATTATTTTAAAATAAATGCTTGCTACAAAATAACTGCTGTTTTATATTGGCTGTTTTCTGGGAAGATAAAGATTAATTATAATAAAGTATCTTGTTATAATTGAAGACTATCTTTTATAAAAGACAGCCATTAAGTCTTTATTTGCTGCAGCCTTTTTTTATTATTATTAAAGAGTAAGAATTTATATAGCACATTTCATCTCTAAAGTACTTTGGCAAACATTAAGTAATTTTTGCAGTAGTATTAAAAGGTAGTATTATCTACATTTTTCAACTTGGTTCAGGAGAAACTATGGTTAAGTGATTTGTGCATAGCCACGCATGGGGTTGGTGTCAGTCAGGATAAAAGTTTTTCATTTTATCTGCAATCCACCAGACCATGTCTCATATACTGTTGCAAGGACTGGACATCATAATGGATTTTTTTTTTTTAAGTTTTCCGGGCAGAAAAAGGAGCAACAATCTTACAGTACTTTTAGGCTATGTTCAAGAAAACCCAAGGAATAACCAGAGAGGGTCAATAAGAATAGAAGTGGAATGGGAAGACAAGACAATGGGTGCTGATAATATGTGGGACCAGTTACTTGAGTCTTGACTGGAGGGAGGGAACTAAAACAAAAACCTAGGTGGAATTTGAAGCAACCGTTTGCATAGATTAAAGACTGTGGAGATGGGGATTTTCTCAGTTCATTGCGTGCTAAATGTAACTAAAATAATTAAATAAACGTCTGCATTTATTTAAGCAGCTTATTTAACGAATGGATAGATGTTAAATAAATAAGCTCTTGCTTCTGAATTACTAATTAATTTCATTCCTTTACAGAATGTGCTCTGGAGATTTAAATTCTCTCAGCTTAAGGGATCTTCAGATGATGGAAAAACTCGAGTAAAGCTGCTATTTCAGAATCTAGACACCAAACAAATTGAGATGAAGGTAGGGAACACAGTTTATCCGGCCTGACCAATCACACAGAAAGTAAAAGTTAAATGATCAGCTGATAAAAATTTCCGTCCCACTCACGTATACTTAAAATAAACAAGTAAGTCTTAACGTATGAATCGTCTTTAAAAATCATACAGCAAATATGTCAAAAGAGCCCATAGTTAAGTATCCTGTTCAAGATTTTTATATTGTAAAATTATGATCAGTTAAAAAGATTCTTTGATTCTACTAAAGGTCACAAGTTTCTTAGTAATTATTAGCAGTAAATCAATATTTTAAAATTCATGAGAAGTCAAAATTTAAAGGAAGAGTTTTATCAACCGCATTAAGTACATAATCAATTTTCCATAATATTGAGAGCAAACTTCTTTCAGTTGAAAAGAACTTTGACATATCTTTCAAATTTATTGCATTGACCTGTCCTTTTACTATTAACAGGTATTGATTTTTCCCATATTTTATATATAAATGTAAGTGTAAGCTGAAGACAAGCTAAAAGATGAATTCAGAGAAATACATTAAAAACCAAAAAAAAGAGGGAGAACCATGAACAAATATTGTTTGGAAACATTTGACATGCATTTTTTGTTTTTTCTGATGAAACTAATCAGAGTAACATATCACACAAGACGTTGTTCTGTCAGAATTTTTAGCATCAGCTTGTAACCTCTATTGAGTGAAATGAAATGTTTCATAACTACTTTTTAAGTACCGTTGAAATGTACAGAATTGTTTGACATTCTTCTATTTAAGGAATTAATAACATCAAAATCTGAATGTAAACACCGTCCAAGACTGTTAGCTCGTGTGTTGTGTAAATGAACAACCAGTGAGACAGCAGGTCTCGCAATAACGGTGGAACCACTGGGCTGTGATAGAGATCCGCGGTTACCGGTCGGGACTCCCCGAACAAAGGCCGGGGCAAATTACTCACCAGTATAAAAGGAATCCTAATGCAGAGAGAGAAGGGGAGAAACTTGAAATAATTGTATCCGATATTTTATTGGCAATAATATGTCCATCATGGGTAAAATTAGAACTTTCTTCTCTTGGTTTATTTTTTAACTCTTTACCTTTGGAGGTTATGGCAGGGGAGACTTTCCATAACTCTTAGTCCCTTTCTGTGTGAGAGCCTGGGAGACCCACTATGCAAAACCAGTTCACAAGTATGCTCTTTAGCTTTTTCATGCTTAAGGGTATCCAGTTGGCCTCCAGCAGATCACCTATCTTCCCCCAGGGCACATGGTTTGGGAAAGCCCAGTTGCTTCTGTGACATCTAAAGTAGCTTTCTGGCAGCCTATAACTGTTTCATTAGATTTAAAGGGTTTTTTTATTTTTAATGCAAAATCAACTTCCGGTTATTTGTGTTCATAAAGGGAGTAGAGGCATTGGATAACCGAAAACAGTTTTGCAGTACATGCCATTCATTTTTGTGCATCTGTTGAAACAGTCTGTTTCTTCCCAGCGTTGTGTTTAGATTATATCCATTTCAATTTTGAGTTGGTGGAAAAGAGAGAATCCTAACAAGTTGTAGTGTCCACAGAGACAGATACAGGGTTTGTAGGGCTTGAAACAAACAATTTGGGGACTCCTGTTTAAGAAAAACGTTCAAATATGCAAATACAATAAACTACTTACCCATGGAAATGAGTGTGAAACACATACACACACACACATATATATAGCCCACCCAACCGAAACTAAACGTATCTCCAACTCAACTCTTTCCCCTTCACCAGCTCCCCCAAATGCCTGAGGCTCCTCTAATGCCACCCCACAGGAGGGGACATGAGATGGAGGGGGAAGTTGAAGAGAAAGAGACAAAAGTCTTAACTAATTACAGGTTATATAAGGACCATGTGAATACATTGCTAAGACCCCTCCCAAGGCCTTGAAGGAGATATATAGGGCACCCTAAAACTTAAACATAATTAAGTCTATGGCAGGGAGAACTCAAATTAGGACTAAAATAATGTGCAGCAGTGTTCCATAGAGAAGATAACACACATGTAAATAACCACAAATAAATAGTACAGAGAAACTATCTTCATAAGCTCAAGTTCTGCGTTTTATTACAGTTTACAGGATATGGAAAAAGTTAGAAAATTGCAATCAAGGAATCTAGATCCCATGAAAATTCTTGGAGTTAATGCAGGACTAAAACAAAGAGAGAGCCCATGGGATTGTATTCTGAATTGGAAATCAAGGCCATTACAAATACTGGGTGTGAACAACATGTTTTTATAAATAATCAGGAAAATTTTATTACCTTAATATATTAGTTATCCAGGATTTTCAGAAAAAATGATATTCTTGTTAATTAAATCTTCTAGTAAAATGTGTGATAACCATGAAATGATTTCTCTTTTAATATTTATTGAAAATCTTTCTGGAATATTTAACCACAGCACTGCCTTAATAATTAGTGCATAATGAAAAAGCTTGAGTTTCTCTTTGATTCTGAGAGAGGAATTCGAGGCCTTGGGGCCATGGAGTGGAACGTTTATTCTTACTATCCACTGTTTACAAAAAATGACATACAAATCAAGAATTTGGGATGATTGTATAGTGATTCCAGTGGATGGAAATTTGAGGTTGTAGTATTTTTTTTTAATAAATTATTTGGGTCTTTTTTTTTTTTTTTTTTTTTGTGCTTCTTTCTCCTAAAAAAGAGTATAGAGGAAACAAACTTGATAATATGCAGGATTTATTTTTATACTGTTCTGCTTAATTAAAAGTGTGTGTTATTTATGTGAATTGTAGTTAGATTCTACCTACCAAAAGGTTGGCAGCTCAGACCCTTGGAACCAGAGGCGCCTTGGAAGACAGGCCTGGTGATCTGCTTCTGAGAAGTCATAGCCTTGAAAATCCTGTGGAGCAGCTTTGCTCTGCACACACAGGGTCGCCATGAGTTGGAATCAACTCTACGGCAACTAACAACCATAGTTAGGTTCTAAGGACTAAATTTGGGGTCCATTGCAGGGAAATATGGTCTCTTTCCCCAATTCTCTCAGTAGTTTGTACACCCCTGCTGAGTGTACACACACACAGACACACACAGACATACACATCTTTGTATTTCACATGTTTCTTTATGGTTCAGTTTCTGTCTCTGAGCTTCCAAAGAGCAGCTTTACTTCAGATTTTTATCTTCAGCACTAGTTACACTTAATATGAGCACTTAATAAATGTGTTTTGAAGTAATAAATTAATAAAGAGCAAATTAATATTGAAGGAATTATCAATATACTGAAAATTTTTTTTATCAGTTTCTAAGAAGAAAATTGGAGCTCTGATGGCACAGTGGTTAAGAGCTACAGCTGGTAACCAAAAGGTTGGCAGTTCTAATCCACCAGCCGCTCCTTGGAAACCCTGTGGGGCAGTTCTACTCTGTCCTACAGGGTCACTATGAGTCGGAATCGACTCAGTGGCAACGGGTTAGGTTAGGTTATACTTGCTATTGTTTCTCCCAAATATATAATTATTCTTCATTGAACTGTGCATTGCCTGCAGTGACCAATCACTGTTTCATAGACGCACACATGAAATATCAGAAACTTATGTATGCATTTATATATAGTAATTAGTTTCGTTTTGATGATAATAGGAGTTAATTTTCTTCTTCCAAACCAAAACCAAACCTGTTGCTATCAAGTCGATTCCAACTCATAGCGACCCTTTAAGAGAGTAGAACTACCCCATAGGGTTTCCAAGGAGTGCCTGGTGGATTCAAACTGCTGACCTTTTGGTTAGCAGCCAAACTCCTAACCACTGCACCACCAGGGTTCTGTAGCATCTATAGTTCACCCTATAATGATCTCTGAGGATAAACTCCATTGAAAAGTATTCTGCTGACATCAAAGAGGCAGCCAAATATGTCCGACATGGAAAGATGAAGACTGAACGTGGGCATGGGTGTATAGAATTGGGGTATTTAGAATTGTTTGAGGGCTTGAAAGAGTAAAGTAGTTTGGCGTGTTTCTGAAACCAGAGGCTGGCTGCTGAGCTTCCTCTGAGAGAGCGCTGGCACCCACAGCATTCATTATTGACATGTCCGAGCTGCTGGTGCTAGAAACACTTTTCAAGAAGCCAGATGAGAGCGCTGGTGCCCACAGCATTCATTATTGACATGACCGAGCTGGTGGTGGTTCTAGAAACACTTTTCAAGAAGCCGGATGAGAGAGCGCTGGTGCCCACAGCATTCATTATTGACATGACCAAGCTGGTGGTGCTAGAAACACTTTTCAAGAAGCCGGATGAGAGAGCGCTGGCACCCACGGCATTCATTATTGACATGACCGAGCTGGTGGTGGTTCTAGAAACACTTTTCAAGAAGCCAGATGAGAGAGCGCTGGTACCCACAGCATTCATTATTGACATGACCGAGCTGGTAGTGCTAGAAACACCTCTCAAGAAGCCGGATGAGAGAGCGCTGGTACCCACGGCATTCATTATTGACATGACCGAGCTGGTGGTGGTTCTAGAAACACTTTTCAAGAAGCCG
>NW_004443959.1:19121865-19138892 GCF_000243295.1 Trichechus manatus latirostris | reverse complement strand
GATGAGAGAGCACTGGTACCCATGGCATTCATTATTGACATGACCGAGCTGGTGGTGCTAGAAACACCTCTCAAGAAGCCGGATGAGAGAGCGCTGGTGCCCTCGGCATTCATTATTGACATGACCGAGCTGTCGGTGCTAGAAACTCTTTTCAAGAAGCCAGATAGTGTGAAGAGGGAGGTCTGACCAAGGCAAAATGTCGTCAAATCGAGAATTCCACATCTCCTGTGTGCCTGAACCAGGGACTAGTAATTGCTCCTCAGTGCAGATGGATATGAATGAGAACGGCCGAAATGCGACCCCCACTTCCAAATTATCTCTCTGAAATTACTTTCTCATCATTTCTCAAGGAAGCTGGAACGAAAACAAAACATTTTTCTTTGCTTGTTTTTATGTGCTTCTCCAGCAGGCTGATAAATTGATCCATTCCAGAAAAGTAAGGTAGCTGCTTTTAGACTGTTTGAGCATGATATCTTTGTTTTGGTTTGAGTGTGTCATGGCTGTGTGTCTGTGACTACAATAGATTCAAATTCTCTGAAAAAAATTTAGTCAAATTAAATATCTTCTCTAAGCAGTGGCAACTAGCAAGTCCATTATTAAATCACTAACATTTTAGAGATGAGGAAATTGAGGATACCAAACCAAAACCCATTGCCATCGAGTCGATTCTGACTCACAGCGACCTTATACAATAGAATAGGACTGCCCCATAGGATTTCCAAGGAGTGGCTGGTGGATTTGAACTGCCAACCTTTTGGTTAACAGAGGAGTTCTTAATCACTGCACCACCAGGGCTCTGAAATTAAGACCAGAGAGGTTAAATAATTTGCCCATTGTTACACAGCTGGTAAGTGGCAGGCCTCAGATCAGAACCCTCAGATTGGAACCCAGCTTTCTCATGCCTTGGATCTGGCACCCTTCTTTTCCCTGATATACCTTTGGTTCCTAAACTTCCCACTGCAGTTCAGGGGCTAGTTGGTGCAGAGATTGCGGCTAAGACATACTCCTGGAATGTCTCAACAGCCAACTCTCCTACAGCCAGAGAAATGAGAAGGCAGTTAGGGCTCAAGGAGGACAAAATTTATATTCTGTGAGAAGAACTGTTCATTAGCTGTGATATCCTCAGAAAAGGGCTGAGGTGGATACTGAGAATCCTCATTTCCTAGGGCTGAACCAAGGTTGAGCAGGTGCACGTAGCTGGCATTCAAAGGCAGGTTTCTCTGACTCACTAGTCAGAGTTCTACTGTTTAAACTTGAACTGGCCCAGGAAAAATTTATAATAAACATCAATAAGGTCTTACTGGTTGGTTTCAGAGAAGTCTAGGCATAGTACCAGACTCAGCTCCCTGAGACACTGACCATCAAGCCTTGACTGTGTAATCCACCCCATGTTCTCTGATAGTTCCAGGTAAAAACAAGCATGATTTTTTCATATATTACCCCACAATATATAAAACACTCTCACCATTTAATGGGTACTCCACACTTGGGTCTGTTTTACTTTTGCAATGAAAATCCCTTCTTAGGATGTACTTCTCACTTCTTCAGGGCAGTGCTGCTCTCAGCCTGAACGTGATTGGAATCTCCAACCGACATCTATGCTCAAAAGCAGTAGATATAGGCAGTGCTGTCGGATTCACTGGGATTATGAATGTATGTGGAACCACTCAGCCATGTGGTCTTTATTTTTCCTGCTTAAGAAATGAGTTCAGCCAGTTCAAAATTAAAAACCATCAAGGCTTCCCTTTGGCTGACTTTCCCCTGAAGCTGGTATAGCAGGTTCAGATTCACACCCAAGATCTCTGATGTGAAACGATTTATAAAATGTCTTTATTTCCTACAGTAGAACTTAATTTGGAGAGAGTGTTCTATGAAGAAATATCAGGTGCCTTAAGTACCTTAGTTAACTTGACCCAACTGAGTCATTTATCAATCAGTTCAGGTTATGATCAAGTCACGTATTCTTTTTCCTATTCTCCACTATACCAGGGTTGATTTAACACTCTGGCTGGGGAAAGGCATTGACACACAGGCCCCCACACTGACACTGCATTGGGCTTGTCCACTTCCAGTTCTCAATCCCCTCATCTCTTCTTCATCTTCCCCTCTTCCCTGCCCTGGGCTCAGCCTCTCCGAATCCACATCTATTTACCGTAGGACTTGGCAAGTTTCCCAAACTCTGGGTCTCAGATTCCTCCTGTGCATAGTGGAGATCCTAATAGTACCTAACTCATAGGATTCCTGTGAGGATTAGAAGAAACAATGTATGTAAAGTGCTTGCAAGAGAACCAAGCCCTTCATGGGCATCAGTAGGTGTTGGTTATCATTGCTACTCCAGAAGGACTCACCCCACACAGCTCCCAGGACAAACGATGTTCAGAACTTCCTGAAATGGTGGTTGGGATTCTCCACAAGCACTGACCTTCCGTGTAGGGGCACCTACTCAGTCCCTATCTCCGTCTCATACTTCGACAGTTGGAGCTCCAAAAGGGACCTTGCTATCCCTGGCTCCCTCATACTTCAGTCGGGTCCCATAGTGCTCCTCCAGGATTGGCTGGGGGTGGGAAGGCAGAAGTAAGTATCCAATTGCCTATTTTCAACCTATTACTCTGTTTTACCCCTCTCCAAATTAGAAGGTGGTTTCTCTATGAGCATGTGTTGGGGGTTTGAAGGTAGCGGAAGGGATCACAAGTCAAAGAATGCAGGTAGCCTCTAGGAGCTGGAAAAAGCAAGGAAACAAATTATTTCCTTGTAGAGCCTCCAAAGGAAAAAAAAAAAAAAAAAAATAGTCTTTCTGATAACTTTATTTTAGCCCGGTGAGACTCCTGTCTGACTTCCAACCTACAGAACTTTAAGATAATAAATTTGTGTTATTTTAAGCCACTAAGTTTTCTTATTGTTGTTACAGCAGCAATCAAAAACTAACCCACCAAATAGTACCTCAAAACCATCATTCTACCACACTGGCCTACAAGGACCTTCCTCCAGTGGCCCCAGTCCTTCATTCAGCCCTGCTTTTGCCCATGTACCTTTCTCTGTGTGACACTCTTCTTTCCCATTCTATATCACCTCCCATTATGCACTGGCCTAATAAACACTTATTGGACAAGACAAAACTCAGGTTCACCTTTTTCTGTGAAATCTTGCCAAATTCATACCGGGCATGGTCATTTTTTTTATGTCTCACAAAAAAAGAAGGCCAGCAATAGTCAATTCAGATTTGATACAGCGGCCTAGAGTAACATCATTGACCCAGACACCTCCTCTTCTCCTGCTCTGTCACTTTTATAACAACTCATCACACTGTATAGTAATGTTTGGTTTGTTTTACATTTCCCGTTTCTCCCCCTATAGCATTCACATTGAGAGGTGAGAGGTAACTGGCATTCAAATTGACTAACACATATGTTGTTGATAGTTGCCTTTTGAGTCCGCTCTGATTCATGGAGACGTTATGTGAAACAGAAGGAAACATTTCCCAGTCCAGTGCCAACTTCATGACTGTTGATATGTTTGAGTCCATTGTTGCCATTAGTATGTCAATCTGTCACGTCAAGGATTTGCCTCATTTTCACTGACACTCTATCTACTAAGAGCCAAAATCTCACCATCCTCACTTCTAAGAAGCATTCTGGTTGTATTTCTTCTAAGACTGATTTTTTTTCATTCTTTCGGCAGTTCATGGTATATCCAGTATTCTTCAGCAACCCTCCAATTCAAATGTATCAATTCTTCTTCTCTGTTTCTTTTTCATTGTCCAACTTCCACATGCACATGAAGGAATCAGAAAGACCATGACCTGAGTCAGGTGCACCTTAGTCATCAGAGTGACATCTTTGCTTTTTCAAAATTTAAAGAGGCCTAACAGATGCCTGAAGATGTTTGAATGAAGGAATAACGTGCACTTAGGTCACAAAGCATCACCTGGAAATCATGAGCCATTTGCATTTTGTGGGAATTTGCAGACTTTGCCTGTAAACAGGTAATCAGAGAGTTCATGGTGGCTGCCTGTACTGTAAGCCTTTTTTGTTTTTTCTTTTGGTTTATTTAGTCTTCACAGCATCTGTCATCCTATATTTCAGAGGATTTCAGAGTCTTGAAGATTATTATTTCAGAATCTTGACGGTTTTCACTCCTCCCTGTTTCCTTATTAGGCTTTTTCCAGTACTTGAAGAAATAAAATGTGTTAAGGCTTAGCCGCATCCCCATTTGTCTCTGAGGATACTTGGCAAAATATCAGAGATCAATTTATAATGATTATTTTAATGAAATTCCCCATTTCTGTAACTCACCCAACAAACACGATATAAGTAAGTGGTGAGATTTTACTAAGAGGACTGGGGAGGAGACAGAGCGGTGCTTTGATAGCAGATGGCTGCCGACCCTGTCTCTATGGGTTCCCTGTGTAACTGTTCCCATTTCAATCCTCTGTCCTGCAGCAGCTCCCTGCTGTCCTTTCCTTGGGTAGCACTGCTGTTTCAGGGTCCATAGAGGGGTCCTTTCCTACTGTAGTACCAGGCAAGCTGTGATTGTTGTGCTCCTTACTTGGGTTTGATATCAAGGAACCTAGCCATGCCAATGAGTTTGCAACACCTCGTACCACATTAGCAGGGATTTCTCTCATTAATACACTGCTGTTTGTTTAGAGAGGGCGTTGGTGGTTCAGTGGTAAAATTTTTGCCTTCCCATTGACTGTGTTCAATTCCCAGTCAATGCACCTCGTGCACAGACACCACCTGTCCGTCTGTGAAGGCTTGTGTGTTGCTGTGATGCTAAACAGGTTTCAGCAGAGCTTCTAGATGAAGACAGACTAGAAAGAAAGTCCTGGCGATGTACTTCTGAAAATCAGCCAATGAAAATCCTATGAATCCAACAGTCCTATCCCCAGCCAATCATAGGAATGACATGGGGCCAGGCAACGTTTCATTCCATTGTACATGGAGTAACCATGTGTTGGAGCCAACTCAATGGCAGCTAACAACAGCACAACCTGTAGAAAGAGAGGACTCTGAGGAAAGTACACGGTGCTTGTCGTTCAATGCTGTCCAGTTGCTTCCAGCTCATAGTGACCATATGTGACAGAGTAGAACTGCCCCATGAGGTTTTCTTGGCTGCAATCTGTATGGAAGCAGATTGCCAGGTCTTTCTCCTACAGAGCTGCCGGGTTGGTTCAAACCTCCAACCTTTCGTTTAGCAGCCAAGCACTTAACCATTGTACCACTAGGGCTCCTTGAAATACCACTACATTTGATCATTTCATTCATCACTCATTTTCACTCCATAAAACCCATTAGCAAGCTCGTTTAATTTTCTCAAAACCCTGTAAATTACATATTATCTACCCATATGTCTAGATCTACACATCTTAACAATTTGTAAACTTAGTTTCAAAGAAATGGATATGATTACTAAGAGACAGAGCCAAATTAAGCTTTGGGTATCTGCCTCTACATCCTAAGGGTATATGGTAAAGGAAAGGCAGGAAATGGGTGAGATTAGCTGCTAGTAGGAATTTCATTAGTGGAGGAGAATGCTTTTACAGCCAAGGACAACATATCTATTTTGCTTGGAGTTGAGTAAGTTTGGTCAAAACAGGAAGTAGCATAAGCAAAGGCACAATCTTAGCTTTTTTCACTAATGAAATTGGGTAAAAACATCAACGAAACTGTGATGTACACATTGTCAAAACCAGTGGTAGGCTGGTAAATGTTCAACTGGCAGAGGGTGAGGAGGCATGGTGGAGCCCAGCTTTGTGGCATTTGCTACTTTCCATGGTAAAAATATCCCCACCCTGGCCAAATTCAAACCATCCATATGGCATCAGCTGGCTCGCAAAATTCCTGAAAACTAACAATCAACTCTCGCGAGCGAGATCCAGGACACCACTGGAACAAAGCAGTCTCAAATTCTCAGTTCAACCCTACTAGATAATTAAACCCTAGGTACAGAAACTAACCTCTAACTCCAGGGAGATGGAAAAGAGTATCTAGAGAAGTTGAAAGTCTTTTGTTTTCTTAAACTTAGTTCCAATTGCCTTGGTCTTAATAACTTCACAACTATTTGGGAGCAGAGGGAGGTGTAGGAAGTGATTTCTGGCAATGACTTGGAGTGGTGATTCATTGAGCTATGGCTTGGTTTGTTGCCTGCCTCTGTGATCTTGAATGGTGGTTTTGAATAAGAGAAATGCTGTGAAATTAGTAAGCCTGACAGTTCTATCAGTTGGAATTCCAGTTCTAAAAATTCTCTGAGTCACAAGTTTTGGATGCTGTGGCCTTGAATGCTCTTAGCACTATACTTTGATGCCGTGAAGAGCTCAATTAATAGAATTTGGCTTTCTCCCCCAGCCTGGGATCTCTCTGACTGAATTCATTATTTTCTCATTCTGAGAAGTAAATATATGTTGAATCTACCAAATGGAATATAACCAGCTGTCTCAACTGTGCTCAATAGCTTTGAAGTTCCCCTGCTGGATGTAAAATAGAATCTTTGGAGTGGGATACAAGGAAGGTATTTCACTGATGGTCCTGCCTGTATATCCAGCTGTATAACGAACCTACTCCAGCCCTGACCCCCACTCAGTGCCTCAGACATGCCAGCCACACTGCATAATCCCTGCTTCCAGATCATGCCATGCAATTTCTCATCCCCAGGCCTTTGTTTGACTTTATTTTATCTTTCTGTTGAAGTTGTGTTCTTTCAGCATTCATTTGGAAACTATCTTTTGAGTGTTTACTATGTCCAAGGGGCTCTCTGCTAATGCAGAAGTCTTTCTGTTAATGCCAGGGCATAGAGATGATTGCATAAGGGAGAGAAAGAGAAATACATACAGAACTTAATCATGATATTGTTGTATGTGTGATAAAAGTGTATAAACAAAGTATTCCCAGACCACAGAAAAGTGAAATGAATGTCTGTTTCTTAAAACTGTCAGTTAGATTATGGTTTTCCCTCCTTAATTATAATTCTATCATGGCAGACTTCCTTTTCTTAGAGATATATGCGATTGTGCATGTCCGCTTCAACATCAATCACTTCTATCACTACAGCCACGTGAAATGTGAGTTCCTAGAGCTGAGGATTCTGAATTTTCCATCTGCGCATTCCCCATTGCACCAGCATGGGGCTGTGCATTATAATAGATGTTTAATTAGTGTTTCCTGCAATTACGTGTGCCTTGAACACTGGATTAATGTATATATTGATTGTTTTCACGGAGACTTAATAGAGCCCACTTCCTGACTCGAACCACAGCTCCTCTTAGCATTGGTGAAAGCCCAGGATCTGCTGAAAGCGGATGTTGGAGCCTAAACTAGCAGCAGGCCATGGGGATTTTGAAACCACCATTAATTTTGTTGATCCAGAAAAGCAGTATATTGATTTGGCATCTGTATAAGAAGGCTCAATTCTTCTCCCTTTCTGACCTCGAGTTTTGGGGACTTATAGGTGGCCAAGAAAGTTAACACTTTAAAACAACGACCTGGTAGGAGAATAAAGTATCAGTCTGTGCCCAGTGTAAACCACGGAAGAACTCTAGTCACACTATGACCATATACTCAGAGCTTTTAAGACAAAATGAAAATTCACTCGGAGTCTTATCAGTAAATTTCATTCTCCCAGAAGAGTTGTAGTAAGTCTAGAGGCACACTGTAAACACGTTTTGGTATATATTGACTATTTAGAAACCATTGCAGAAATGTTTGATTTCTGTCAGACCTGTTAAAAAAAATCCATTGTTCTAAGACTTCCTTAGGAATCTTTGTTCACTTGTGCTTTTATTTTTTATAATATTCTGAGGGGAAAGTTTCAAGCGTGAACGCTGATAACTGCGCTGAGAGAGCTGCTCCATGATAAATGTTTTATCTCGTAAGATAGAAGTGCACTGATGAGCTCGCCAGCTGGGAGACCTTCAGTTACATTATAATCATAGTTTATGTCACCTAATCAACCAAATCATATTTTTGTAACTTTATTTTTCTTAATTTTTTTTTAATTTTGTCTTTGAAGGGACCATCTCTGTTAGGCTCTGTATTTCAGATATCAGAATAATGTTAGTTTTGTAATTAAAATATAATATTTCAACTCAGTGCTATTGGTAAAGGAATAGATACAAAATATGCTTCTTTTAACAAAGATTTAACAAGAAAAAAACAGGCACAATAATGTCTGTTGGTTCTGAGGTGCCAGATATTTTGAAATTCTTATCTCTACCACTTACTCTGAGGAAGAGGTATCTCATCTCAGCCTTACACATGGGAAACTGAAGCTCAGGCTGCTCAATTCAGTGCCCACTGTCACCCAACTTCTATATGATGAATGAATGGGTGTCCATGTCCAGGTTTGTCTCAGACCAAAGACCAAGCTCTTTCCACACACTATGAAGCTGGCAGCTGTCTTAAGCCCCCTAATTCATGAGTCAGAACCAACTCCACGGTAAGCAGCAACAATAAGATCAACTCGTGATACAAAGCGAACACACAGTGCTGCCTCACTTATGGGAGCCTTAGCTGGATCCACCTGTAACTCCCAGTGCGAAGCACTCACATTTACAAGAGGAATCGTTGAGAGGTGCTCTTGTGTGTTTCCAGATTACAGCTTGAGGGCATCTTGCAAGTTTGCCTTCAAATTGAGTAGAAGACTTGTCATATCTCATATAAGTAAAAAGATTTGCATATTTTGAGGGATAGATATTTTTTTGGTTTATGATTTTTAAACTGATGAATATCAAGAGGAAAGTACAAACATTACTGCTGCCCCCCAGCTGAGCTTAACAATAAGCGTTTTAATCCAAGGTGACAAAAATATGCCACTTCAGCCCCCAAGGCCATTTCTCAAACAGCCTGATGCACTGCTAGGGTTTTTTTTAAAGCTTCTGAGTGAATTTCCAAACAGCTACAGCATCTATAAGTGCTACGAGATTATTGAGTGTCTGCATTTTAAATGTGATGGCTCATCTGAACTGTATACACACTACTTGATTATCCAGGAGGGAAAAGCTGGCTTTGGGATTTGCAAAAGCACCTTCTTTGCTAGACCTTGGTATAAAAAATAAATCAAATGAAATAAACCAATCTGCCTTCAGGACTCAGGCTTTCTGTATTAGTCCTAAATGCAAACGAGCCATTACTTGGGAAAAATGAATGTAATCTATCCAAACTGTTCTGAATCTATGGGACTAAAAGGAGGATTGTCACATTTCTGCGTGCCCCGCTGGCGTTTCTCACATATACAGACACGCTGGCAATCCTTAAACAGAACACTTTGCACTGGAAAGTTATGTTATCGTGCATGATGCAAGCTACTGAACAAAGGGGACTTAATTTGGAATTCAGTTTTTTTAAATGCCTCGTTTCTCTTCCACTAGGGTCCTAAAGGCTGAAGCTCTCCATTTTAGCCCCTTTTTAATTGGATATATTTTTTTCTGAAATGAATTATTTCCCTCCCCATTCCATAAACAGGGTGCTCAGCATAACTGCCCTTGTGATTCAAGATTATAATTACAAGCATCATTTTTTAGGCTGAATTGTTTTATACTTACTATGTTCCAGGTGCTGTGAGTACTGCTTTACGTGCATTGTCTCATTTAATTCCCCACATAACTCTGTGAAGTATGCATTATTAGTATCTCTATTTTAGGTAAGAACACGGAGGACCTCCTGTAAATGAGAGCGCATTGGTGATTCAGTGGTAAAATGCTTGCCTTGCATGTGATTCCCGACCCATACACCTCACAAGCAGCCACCGCCATCTGTCAGTGGAGGCTTGCATTTTGCTATAATGCTAAACGGGTTTCATCAGAGCTTCCAGACTAAGACAGACTAGGAAGAAAGGCCTGGCAATCTACAGCCGCTCATGGAGATTGTGCAGGACCAGACAGTGTTTCGTTCCACTGGGTGTGGGGTCACCGTGCATCGGAGCTGACACAATGGCAGCTGGCAATGACACAACAATTTAAATGACAAAAGTGGAATCCATGCCAAGCTTTTACCCACTGAAACGTTACTCTTTTAAAATACTGAGTGGCTTCAGACTATCACTTTTTTACAGATACTCTGTTTACCTTCGTATTTCTCCGTCTTTTGTGAGCCCTGTTTTCTCTGGGTTGCTACCCTTTCTGTGTTCTGTCTTTGGCGGTGGGAGGGTTTGAAGGAGATCTCAGCCCAGCTTGCCAGGTGACGTGCATGAGCTGTGAGGGTGCTGCTTTTGTTCTTATGTGCAGAATCATTTTGTTTACTTCGAGATTCACAGCTGCTTTCCAGATGATTGAGGTCTGGCACTGCGATCTAAAGACAAGGGAACATTCTCCGTGTGACCCAACGTACCTGTTCACGCAGACTCCACTTGATGAGCATAAAGAAAGGAAAAGGGCATAAAAAATACAACATGCAGACCTCATGTATGCTGAGTCAGGGGTGGTTCAAGCCCTTTTGAGAACGTGGAACATTCCTTTCTCGTCCCCATGGGCATGGTCCACCCTCTCCCAGCTTAACAAAAGAGGGTGTTCTCTTCTGATGAAGGGCACATCCTTTCTTTGGCAAAAGGGACAATGAAACAGAGTTAAATAGAACAGACACTTAGTGCTTTGCACCCAGATTTCACTTTTTCATTGCATTAAGTTTTATCAACTGCCTGCTATGTGCAAGGAGCCCTGGTGGCACAATAGTTAAGAGCTTGGCTGCTCACCAAAAGGTCAGCAGTTCACATCCACCAGCCGCTCCTTGGAAACCCTGTGGGGCAGTTCTTCTCTGTCCTGTAGGGTCACCATGAGTCAGAATCGACTCGACAGCAACGGGTTTTTTGGTTTGGATGGTGTGCAAGGCCCTGAGGGATGTACAAAGAGAAATCGGCCAGGAACTCAGCTCAGGGAATTGATGGGTAGCATTCATGCACAAACCCCTGCACACAGCACAGAAGCTAGGGTGAGTGAGGTGTGGATAAAGGACAGGTATACCAAGCTCTCTAATCACTCTGGGAATTTGCTGTATATTGACCCAATTTACAGATAAGAAACTGCTTAAGGCCATACATCTTCCTTTAAACCACTACATCATGCCTAGGTTGCTCTCTGATATAACACGAGCAGCATCCAGAGACTCAGTGAGAGGGAAGGCAGCTCTGTCTAGACTTACATGGGTAAGAACTCTTGAGGTGTAGAAAGGACCCCTTCACTCAGTTGCCTGTGAAAATTTGCTGTATGTTTCTGAGGACCTTATTTCTCTCCTTCTGCTAAGAAACAGAAGTTAGCAAAACCAAAACCCCACATCTGTCTGAATTTACAGATTTAGGCAACACATTTGCTTACCTTGGTGACTGGTCATTTCAAGGGGTGGTTCAAAGAGCGATGGATGCTATTTAGCTGTTACCCTGGAAAACAGAATGAGAGTGGTAGTTTATGAAAACAGGTGACTGGCTTGGCATTTAAATAAATGAAAACATCACCAAGCAGCCTCTTTATTAAATGCCATTATTAATCCTTTCCAAAATACGAAGAGCAAGTATTTCATATTAACTGAGAACAAGAAATTCTTCTACTAAGCAGGTCATATTTCCTCTTGGTATTCTGTAGGGCTGGTTGCCTGCTAGGATTTAATAAATATTAAATAACAAACTGCTGTTGTACATAGCATCTCTTCAAAGAGATATGATCGCCTCTATAATTTCAATCAAGTGTAGTCTAACATGAGGTATCTAAAATGTAATTGCATGTATTCACAAAAAACTATAGTCTGTAAAAAAATAAATAAAGCTTGACATAAAAAAAGATTTGTCTACATACAATTGAATTTGGCAGTGGTTGAGTATGACTTACATTAATTACAAGAACACTCTAGCTTTGTTATTATTTCACACTTCCCTAAACGGGAAGGCAGTTCTTTCTCCATCTATTGTTATTAATAACATATTGAATTAATGTGAGACATTTGCACTGAACCAATTGTAGTTCATTTTCTTCACAATGTTTCCATAATGAATTATCCCTATCTTACTGGTAAAGCAGCTGGCACAGAGGTTGTGTGTTTATTTTGTGCCAGATTTTGCAAGTACTATCTCATGCAATTCTCCCAACAGTTCTCGGAGATGCATACTCTTATTATCCCAGTTACATAGGTAATGAAACCATGTTTTAGACAGGTACCTCATCCAAAGCAATGCGTTATCAACAGGAAAGTCACAAAACTAGGATGTGAATGCAGGGCTGTTGGTTTCCAGAGCTCATGCATCAGATTACAATCTGAATCCACTCAACAAGAGCATTGGTGGGAACAAACCAAGGTCTCTGTATTTGGAGTCCTGTAATCCCTCCACTTGGCCACTGAATCCGACAGCCCTTTCTTTTAAGGTCTGAATCCCCTGTGTTCATCAGTTTCCTCCAGAAGACCGTAGGAAGTCTGATTGATGTTCTTTTCTGGAGAATGGGATGGGGGAGGTGGTTTAGATGTACTCACAGCCCCTTGCAGTATGACTGCAGACTGTCGCGTTTAAAAGACTCCAGCAGTAATTAAGTTCATTAATTCTTTTGTAAGTTTTCTTTCAGCCAGACAACTTACTATATCCTTAGATTTAGGTTATTTATGATTCTGGAAGAGATTTTTTTTTTTTATTTTAAAATGAAACTATCATGAGGAGCTAATCAATGCAAATCAAAGCATTTAATAGTGAGCCTTTTTAAGAGCTCTTCAGAGTAGGAAAAATAATTGCTGAGATGCAAGGTCAGTTTTTTGTTCCCAGCTTGTTATGATTTACATTTCTCTCTAAGTGTCGTACATTTGAAATAGCTCTCAATTTTAAGGACAAAAGCAGCTCTCTCTTTTATCTGGGCACTTACTTTATGGTGGCAGAAAGTGAATAGAAGAGGAGGACTCTGTCCCTCAGATTTGCGTTCTTCTTTGGGGCTGTAAGGTAGGAGAAATGGGCAAGCATCATCACAGGTCTGCGCGTTAGACTACCTCCTTTACACCTGCCCCTAGCACCGGGCCTGTCTTCCAGAGAACCCCCGAATTCACATGCCCACTATGTACCAGAATCTCAGGAAGGACACAGAGGAAGACATATTCACGCTGACCATCATGAAACTAACTAGTGGAGTCAGTACTGCATCATCACCGGGGTCAGCTTTCCTGCCCCTTTTAGAGCAAGAGGTATTGTTTGCTCCACGTCTTCTATTTTCCTGCCCCATCTTCTTCATTGACAGATTGCAGGGGCTATAAGGGCATCAACTTGAGAAAATATGAACTAAAGGGAAAAAAAAAAAACCCTCATGTATCAGATGCAACATTTACAGGCTAGATGATGTAGAGAGGGCACAACAAGGTGAAAGCTGCTGTCTCTCGAACTCTACCCAATGGTTGTCATAACAAGCAAAAGGCTATGGGGCCTTGGGGGATTGGGAACTCAGGGAATTGTCTGCCAGAAACGCACCTTTTCTGTAGTGGGGAAGAGCCCAGGTGCAAGGCAGAGGAAAGGAATCAGGGTGCTGGGTCCTTGAAGCTTTGTGGAAGTCCAGGCTCAGAGGAGAAGAGAGGACCACGGGATTCCTGATGGGCTGCACAGCCTTAAGTCCCAGCAAGTGAAGGGAGGGAGAGGTCCAGGACTGAAGGACTGCCCACAAATGGAGTTTATGCTGAGCCACCAGGTCTCTTGGATATTGCCCTTTTGGAACCAACCATGTTGATTCAGAGTGAAGAATCATTAAATGTATCACTTCTTCATGCTGAAGGAGAAAATAAGAATGCTATTTAAAGTGCTTTTCTAGCTCTTGATTTTATTTAATACTTAGTAATTTGAGAATTAAGATTTTCGTCTCATAAATGAACCCTTTTATCTGGTTAAACTGAGAATGGAAAGGAAATTCTCAAGAAAATATTATGGTGTTTGGGGAAAATTATACTAAGAACATAATAGTAATAAAAGTGCTTGAAAGACCTAGACAAGTGTAACCAAGCATTGTTTTTCTCTGTTAAAGAAGGCAAAGATATACTGAATAAAACCACTATCATTTTGAAATGACTAGGAAAATGAAGAGCCAGGAAAACATAATTAAAGCTCATGTTCTTAAGATTTTTCTTCTTAGAAATCCAAGTAAAAAAAAATCCCTTTAATTTTTTCACTCATTCATGAGACCTTCTGTTACCCCACCAATACCACCAAAATAAACCAAAAAAAAAAAAAAAACCAAAACGTGCCCAGAGCATATACATATTTTAATAAGAAATGACTTTAAAAGAATATCTTCTACCGGAACTTGAAACCTTGTGTTCTATATATATGGTATGAATCAGATGAGTGCAGAGGTATTCTGATGCTAAAAGTAAAGCCAAGCACCGTCATCTGTACCCACATTAAACATATTCCTCTTCACATGCTTCTGAAAACACTGTATTCCTCCCAAAATCACTTAGGAGTGAAGCTTCTACCTAATATAAAACACCTTGCCAGTCAAATTTTAGTTTAGTGCTCACACATACAGCTTCAGCTTCCTCTGTTCTAAGCTTCCGTTGTGGCTCTTCTGTCACCTCGCTCCTCTCCTCATCTCCATCCCACTCACCTGCTGTCCCAAGCAGTAGAGAAGAATCTTGGCAGCCATAAAAACATTGGCGTGAAGTGAAACAATTGAGGTTATGAATTGCCCTATTCCTGCTTCCACAGGAGGACCAGCCACTAGGGCCTATTCCAAGAGGAACTCACCTAGAACGTGGCCAAAAGGGGCACTTATACATCTCCGCTGAGATGAGAAACCAAAGGTGATATTAAAGGAATCGGGTCAAGCATTGGGTATTGGCACTCCCTGTTCCCCACTCTTTGGTCATTCTTCCTCCAGATACCCATTCCTTTACCAGATTGTGTGAGCTGAGCTCTGAGGAACTGAAAGACAACATTCTACTCATCACTATGACCACAGCCACAGGGATAGTGCCTGGATCGTATTTACCAAAAAAAAAAAAAAAATGAAGAAATGAATGAATATTGTATAGTCGTACAGAAATAAACTAATACTTGTACTTCAAACTTTCTTACTAGGTTTATTTCTAGTGAACTTTTATTATTTAAAAAGAATTGTTGTTGTGGTTAGTTACCATCAAGCCAGATCTGACTCATGGTGACCTTATGTATAATAGGCCCAGTTTGGGGCCGTCTTCATGGTGGTTGTTATGTTTGAGTCCATTGTTGCATCTATTGTGCCAACCATCTCCTTGAGGAGCTCCCTTGTTTTTGCTGGCCCTCTAGTTTACAAAACATGATGTCCTTTTCTAGCAATTGGTCTTTCCTGATGACATGTCCAAACTAAGCAAGTCGAAGTCTCTCCGTCCTCGCTTCTGAAGAACATTCTGCTTGTATTTCTTCTAAGACTGATTTATTCATTCTTCTGGTAGTTCATAGTATATTCGATATTCTTCACCAAGACTACAGTTTGAATATATCAATCCTTCTTCCTTTTTCATTATCCAACTTTCATATGCGTATGAGGTGACTGCGAAGACCTGGGCTTGAATAGCTAATATATAGTAAGTGCATACTACACTTAAATAGTTTATATGTACTATTTAACTAATTATCACAACAACTGTATGAGACAAATACTAACTTTATCCACAGCTTATTGATAATGAAACTAAGATTCGGTGTGAGTAAGCAATGTCATAGAATTATGAAATATGGGGTCAAAATTTGAACTCAGGGAGTCTCACATCAGAGACTAAAGTCTTATGTAGACTATGCTGTTTATCCATGTTTACCACTGTGTGAAAAATTCAGTCAAACTAAATGTTAAGAAAAAAGACTTTGATTTTCTATAGGCAGTAAAGTCTGTGAGTAACATGGTCTATGACACCCTTGCTTAAAAAAAAAAATTTGGTGGACATATGATCTCAATTTGGTACTAGAAAGCTCCAGAAAGCAGTAAGATGTTTTCTCAGTGACCTAAGGAGTGAAAGATGTTTTTTTTCTCAGGTACTCCTGGGTACTTGAGTCCTCGTGGCACAGTGATTAAGTGCTCGGCTGCTAACCCCAAGGTCAGCAGTTCGAACCCACCAGCTGCTCCATGGGAGAAAGATATGGCAGTCTGCTTTCATAAAGATGACAGCCTTGGAAATCCTATGGGGCAGTTCTACCCTGTCCTCTAGGGGCACTGTGAGTCAGAAACAACTTGACAGCAATGGGTTTGGTTTTCGTTTTCTTTTTTACTCCTGGGTGAATTTGGTGATAGCAATAATAACCCAATGACCCTGTATTCCACACGCTGAGTGGAATGCTGTAGAAGGAAGGGCTTTGCTTGTCCAACACATTCTTCAAGTAAGGATGGGATGGCTGAAAACAAACAGGCTGATGGGATGGAAAACCAAGGTGCCAGGCAGGACTTGGCAAGGCCACAGATGGCACACCGTGGTCCCAGGCACAATGTGATGTCATGCAACTTGAAATCAGTAGCCGTTGTTTGACTGACCAAATAGCCCAGAAAAATTCATTTGGAGATTGTGTGTTAGTAAGTGAAAAAATCTGAAACAACGTTGGAGATTGCATTCACCTTTTTTAATTGCCTCTGTCATTAAGCTTAGAACATATAAGACTTACCGCCTGTCCCAGTTCCGTCCTTAGCAGGATTCAGAAATAATGGTCTATTTCTAAAATAATAATAAATCATACTGTCACTGTATAAAATAATAAATCATAGTGTCACTGTGTAAAAGATTAAATGTTTTGTGATTAGATTTTTAAAATGTCAGGAAGAAACAAACATGTGGTCCATTTAGATAATCAGAAGGCATATTGGGTATCTTCTAGAATTGTCTTCATTTATTGAGTACTTCCTACATTTCAAACACTGAGTGGAGTATTAAAGTGCATTCTTTTTCACCTTACATGTAAATTCTGGTTTTGTAGTAACTGGTGATTTCACAGGGAATTGAACATGGGAAGAGATTTACAGGGATAGACCGCAGTTCTGCTTGGAAAGAGACAATGGGAATTTTTATGTAGCCATATTAGTTACTGTGGAGATATGGCAAAAGGTTTGTTTTAAAATTTTTTTTTTT
>NW_004443959.1:19104056-19109994 GCF_000243295.1 Trichechus manatus latirostris | reverse complement strand
CAGGATTGTTGATTCTCTGTTTGGCTTAGTTTTTCGGATCTTTGTTGTGGAGGGACGGCGTGGTGCTTCTGCCTAGACCGCCATCTTGCCGGAGTCTTGTTTTAAAATTTTTTGAAAGAATGAGTGAAAGCTTTAAGGCATGAAGGAATGTTTGAATACAGGTTATCTCAAGGGCAACATGACAGGCCCAGCTAAACGCTAACATTTACTGAAGACTTTCATATTCTCTGCATTTTAAGCAAAACTCTGCAGATTGTCTAAGGAATTAGCCATTGTATTAATCTTATGGTCTTTTTTGCAAGGGTTTGACAATCTATAAATAATAAAACAATTACATTTTGAGAGATTAAATGTTACCAGCAAGAAATAGACTGGGTGCATTTTTTCCAAGTGCACGTTTTTGAAATGCAAGCATATTATCATTCTCTAGCTTACGGAGCCCTGGTGGTACAGTGGTTAAGTGCTCGGTTACTAACCGAAAGGTTGGCACTTTGAACCCACCAGCTGCTCTGCAGGAGAAAGATGTGGCAGTCTTCTTCTGTAAAGATTTACAGCCTTGGAAACCCTACGGGGCAGTTCTACCGTGTCCTACAGGGTCACTGTGAGTCGGAATCGACTCGACGGCAAGGAGTTTTAGCTATAATGACTTGAGTGAAGGCTGAAGATTTTGTTTCAAAGAAACATGATCAAAGTTGACAGTAGAAAGGGAAAAATGATTCTGAGTGTTGTATTTTCTTAAATGGGAAAGTACAAGTACAAAGGCAGACACAGTTCCTAAAAAGACAAATGAGCTATTTTTTCAACTTTTCTGACTGGGGTGGGGAGAAGAAAGACCAGTGGGCTCTGAGGAGTGACATTACCAAGGCAAATACAATTTCAAATGGCACATAATTGACATGAATTGGTGCCTAGACCAAAATAATACAAAAATATCTTTCCCAGTACCCTAATAATTTATTTCTATTTTTTACTTTTCAACATTAATTTCAGTATGAGTGAAATTCTGTAACATCTCTTCAAGAAATTGCCTTGATTTAGACAGTAAGTTTACGAGTTATTTATCTCTGTCAGAACTTGGAAATTTCCAAAGAAAATATTTACAGGAGCAGAAGAACACAAGCCTACAGGCTCACTTCATTCCCTCAGGTCTCTGCCTTACTGGTGTCTAAGTTACACTGGAGCTCTGGCAAATTGCAAGGACTATATTTTGTGAGAACAACTTTTCAAAGAGCAGACATTCATCTTTAAAATATGTGTCTCTGGGGAGAAAGGAAGCAGGCAAAAGTGATAGATTCAGAGCGGTTTGGAGAAGTCAGAGTTTTTTGAAACATCCTGGCAAGGTAATAATGCTGAACTTTAATATAAATAAAATTTATGAAGTTGTAATTCCGTTATTTGTTGAAAGGGAAAAGGTGGTTTAAGAATGTGAGCTAAAGAATCAACCAAGGAGATTTTATAGCCCAAAGCCGACAGTATCAGAAGTGGTAAATTATAAAGTAACCTTTAAAGGTTACAAAGAAACACTTTTTTAAAGGAAAGTAGGCCTTCCTGAATCCAACCAAATGAATGTGAACTGGATAGAGGAATTAGCATAGCTGAGCCACGTAAATTCCAAACAAGTGTGGAAAGAGAAAGCATGTGTATTAATAGAGTTATTTTGTTCATATATACTGACTCAGTCTTCATCCAACCCCAGGCTAGCCACTGACTGATTTTGTTTTCTCTCTCTCTCGCTGGTCTGTGTCAGTCATCCCCTGGAAAATCCAATGTCTTATTTAAGCTCTTTGTCTTTCAAATTATAAACCTTCTCCTCCTCTGTGTTTCTCATCTTGGTTGTACCAGCCTTTACCCAGTGAATCACCAAGACCTGCTAACACTAATTCTACAATGGGTCTGTAATTGCTCTCCGCCAGTCCTGCAAACATCCTCTTCTCTTTTGTCTATCTTGCCTGAGTTCAAGATCTCATTTTGTCTCACAGGACTCTTGCTCTAAGCTCCTAATGTGGATTCCTGCCTTCAGTCTTTTCCTTCTGTCATTAGAGTTATCTTTGTTACTCCCCTGCTCACATTTCATCCTCAATGCAGGAAATGATGGCCAGGCTCCCCAGTGTGGAGTTCACGGCTGCAGGGGTGGACTTCTCTCTCAGCTCTGACTCCCAGCTCAGCCCCTCCTTAGCAATCCCTGCACACCGGCCACCGAAGACTACCTCCCACCTTCTGAACTCATCGTGCACTTCCTTGTTTCCGTTCTTTGCTCCTGTCTTTTTCTGGAACATCCTTCATCCTCACCTCCTAACCAACCGTAACCATTCCATTAATCATTAATCGAGGGCTGAAGCAAATGCCAACCTCCAATCAAAATTATTTTTTGACTCAATTCTTATGGCACATTTACCTTTCTAATTGTATTTGAAGTACTCACATAGCTTCTGCTCCCCACCCCCGCTCTGTTTCCTAAGCTATGTTGCTGTTTCATTGCTTTCTATGTCCCCTTCAGCAGTGTTTCTCAAATTTCAGTGTGCTGATCAGTTGCCAGGGGATAAATCCAGATTTCGATTCAGTAGGTTGGCCTGGAGCCTGAAGTTCTGTCTTACTGAGGAGCTCCCGGGAGAGGCTGATGCTGCAGGACCACTCTCAGGGTAAAACTTGATGCAGTAAGGACTTAGTCTAAGAAATGTTGTAACCTGGTGACCTTATAGTCTCAAAGCCTTGGCATCTTCAGTAAATGAAACAACAAGGACCTGCTGGACTAAAGGTTAGATACCTAATTTCAAGTGTCAATTCTGTACCTAATTAGCCTCATGAGCTTGCACAATTTCAAAACTCTGAAACCTCAATTTCCTCTCGGAAAAATGGGATTGTAGTACCTCCACTTTAAAAAGAAAAAAAGAATCTTTGAAGCTCTCTGAGGATGCATTGTTAATTTGACAAAGGTAGTTTGGTGAAGAGGACTGGTATTGATTGAGCGCTTATGTCGTACAGTGGAGCCCTGATGGTGCTCAATGGCTAACCAAAAGGTTGGCAGTTCGAACCTACCAGCTGTTTTGCAGGACAAGGATGTGGCAGTCTGCTTCTGTAAAGATTTACAGCCTTAGAAACCCTATGGGGCAGTTCTACTCTGTCCTATAGAGTTGCTATGAATCAGAATTGACTTAACAGCAATGGGTTTGGTTTGGTTTTGGGGTATGTTATACCGAAACTGTACACTTTTCGTCGACTACCTCATTTAATCACCACAACAATCCTGTGAGGTAGGTACTCTTAGAGTCTCCACTTCACAGATGAACAAACAGTTTGAGTTGCACACAGTCTTGTAACTTGCCCTGACTCAGTAGTGTGCTGAATCTGGCCTGCATCCGCTTGGGAGAGCCAAATATTACGTTTTCAGGAATTATGCCAGCCAGTTGTTAAACCATTGGTAGTCTGGAATTGGCCACGGTGGGAGTATTTACACCACGGACATTATAAATGCTGCTTGTCAGAACTCTCCCTCACCGTCAGTCCAGAGCCAGTTAAGCAGCACAGCTCTGCCGAGGCTCTGGAGTCAGTAAGTGGAAGACTCAAGACGTGAATTCCATTGTCTGCCAGAATTAGTAAGTGGAAGACCCAAGATCTGAATTCCATTGTCTGCCAGAGTCAGTAAGTGGAAAACCAAGATCTGAACACCCTGAGGTTGTAACCATTATACTATAAAAATGAGAAAGTTGACTGAAAAGGCATTAAAAAGAGTTTCGTAACAAAGCAAGGTGGTTTTAACATAACAACTGTAAAATGTGTGTGACACGACCTTGACAGGTTTTTCCCTCCACACACACATTATACCACGGACATGACCCAAAAGCAGTCACGGAGGTGTCCTGCCCGCAGAAAGCGACAGTCTGGAAAGTTCCCCTAGGAAGCATGTCTAAAAGAAGTTAAAAACCCGTTGCCTTCTAGTCAGTTCTGACTCATAGCGACCCTATAGCACAGAGTAGAGCTGCCCCATAGGGTTCCCAAGGCTATAATCTTTATAGTAGGACCCCTGGTAGCACAATGGTTAAGTGCTTGGCTGCTAACTGAAAGGATGGTGTTTGGAACCCACCAGCCCCTTATCAGTAGAAAGATGTGGTAGTCTGCTTCAGTAAAGATTAGCCCCCCTCCAAAAAAAAAAAAAACCAAACCTGTTTCTGTCATCTTGATTCCGACTCATACGAACCTTTAGGACAGAGTAGAACTGCCCCATAGGGTTTCCAAGAAGCCACTGGTGGATTTGAACTGCAGACCCTTTGGTCAGCAGCCAAGCTGTTAACCACTGCACCACCAGAGCTCCTTAGTTCTACTCAGTCCTATAGGGTCGCTATGAGTCAGGATGGACTTGATACACACACCAACAAATCTTTACAGAGGCAGACTGCCCCATCTTTCTCCTGCAGAGTGGCTGAGGGGCTGGAACCAGGACATTTCAGTTAGCAGCCCAGAGCTTAACTACTGCACCACCAGAGCTCCTTCAAAAAGAAGTACCAAACCAAAAAAACACTCACCGTCAAGTCGATTCCGACTCATAGCAACCCTATAGGACAGAGTAGAACTGCTCCATAGGGTTTCCAAGGAGCACCTGGTGGATTCGAACTGCCGACCTTTTGGTTAGCAGCTGTAGCGCTTAACCACTGTGACACCAGGGTTTCCAAAAGAAGTACAGGGACCCCATAATGTTGAGAAGCACACAGGATATCCACTCCTGAGCAAGGAGAACACTTGAGCGTGGGTGCGCGAGTTCTGTATGGTCCAGTTCCCGACTGAGTTACCTGTGAAACAAAGAATTGGTCCGTGGGTTCTGGGGAGTGATTAGGCCTCATGATTATCGTAGTCATTCATACATATTTT
The DNA here is from genome assembly GCF_000243295.1 of Trichechus manatus latirostris. Taxonomy (NCBI): domain Eukaryota; kingdom Metazoa; phylum Chordata; class Mammalia; order Sirenia; family Trichechidae; genus Trichechus; species Trichechus manatus. The sequence continues at coordinate 19,105,131 of NW_004443959.1, read as the reverse complement.
TGTCGTTTTCTAAGGGAAATTCAAAGCATATTCACTTATTCTAGATATTTAGTCCTTCATTTTACAATCATCTCTTTCATGTATAACTTATTACCAAATTAGCACAGCCTCTACTTTTAATTCATTGGAATGGAACTGTGGCTAGAGAACGGCTTACATGGGCCTGCTTTGAAATACCATATGCATTTGAATTGCTGTGGCTGAATGGAAGCTGTTCTCTTAAATGGTTATATACTTTATTTCTTCCCCTTCTTGCAAAGGGCCATTAGATGGCAATTGAGAAAAGCTAAACACCTGTGAGGCCTACTGTTCACCAGAAGGCTCGCCAATCATCTCACGGACATTTGTTGACAAGTGTCTAGCGATTTGTGCAGTGAGGTGGAAATGTGGATGGTGCAATAAAGAAATGTGATTTCTACTGGAGGAGATTTATTGAGGACATGCGGGTAATATTAACATTTATCTGTTGATTGAAAGTGTCACTCCTGTGATAGATGAAGCATACCTGAGAGTAAGGAGTGTGAAGGAAGAAGTGTTTTCACAAGTTATGAGTGACCTCATTATTCATATTTTGACAAGCACAGTATCACTTCTCAAGGCTTCCTAAAAGTTTTACTTAATGAAGGAAAAGTTCATAGTATTAAAATACCTAAATATTGAGAAGCGTGCCAAGTTGTAGATCATGTTTTAAATCATTATTTCAGCCACCATTAAATATTAAGACTTTGTAAAAATTGAGGTTATTAGGACAAATACATTGCAGAGGAAAGTAACTGGGTAATAGGAGTTCATTGCGGTGAAGCTGAAAGAACACTGGAGTAGAATTTCAGAAACATGTGGTCAGTCCCAGCTCTGCACTATCCTAGCCGTTAGATCTTTGTCACTTCAGTTCTCTGACATACGGCTTTCTCATCTATAAAATGGATATACCGTCTCAAAGATGTTGTGAATGAATGGAATAATGTATGAGAAGAAAATACTTTGGGAGGGGGACTCCGGCAAGATGGCGGTCTAGGCAGAAGCACCACGCCGTCCCTCCACAACAAAGATCCGAAAAACTAAGCCAAACAGAGAA
>NW_004443959.1:19044475-19101863 GCF_000243295.1 Trichechus manatus latirostris | reverse complement strand
AACCAATGTCATAAAACAGCATGTGTGTTACTGTTACATGAGAAACTATCTGTTCTGTAAGCCTTCACCTGAAGTACAATAAAATATTAAAAAAAAAAAAAAATACTTTGGGACTTTAAAGCACTTTAAAACCATATACTATTATTTTTGGAGGGTTGGCACGCACCCCTGAGTAAAAGTAGCACGGGCTGTTGAGTCAGATTTTCATTGTCCTCGTTGCTGTCAAGTCGATTCTGACTCATAGCACCCTACAGACCTGGCTAAAAATTCTTCCTTTGTCACCTGGCATTGGTTTGACGTTTGTCAAGTCAGTTAACTTCTGCAAGTCTCAATTTCCTCATCTGTAAATCAGGCCAAGTACCTGCCTGAAGTGTTACCATGAGGTCAAGTAGGACAACAATGCAAGTGCCTAGTCAGCGCCCATACAAACCATCCAGTTGCCATCAGTTTCCATCCTCCTTTCTCTGTGCTGATGCAGTTTACACCATTAACCCTGTAACCTTGGGAAAACCGTCGACTCTTCCTGGGACTTAGTTTTCTTAACAACAAACAGGAGATTCGTCCTAAATGCTCTCTTGTTCCTTTCTTATGCTTTAATGTCTTCCTCAGAAAAAACAAAACTCTTTACATTTTCTAAAAGAAAAAAAAAAGTTTTCTTTGCTCTGGTTCTACTTGGTCAGACATTTCTGGCCATTCCATTCTTACAGAATGATCTAACTAGAAAAATATAACTCTGTAATTCTGGGACACTAGTTTGTTACTAAAGTCTTAAAAATAATCTGAGGCGAAACTTAGACTAATCTACATTTGTCTAATTAGTAGAGTTATATATATTCCCAAAGTTAGACTGCTCTCTGCATTACCTCAGGATAGAATGCCATTTATGTAATTTAACCATTTATCAAGCTGTGCCTTGGTATGAAGATACACATGATAGATGACAGCAGTGTGGCCAGACGGCCTAGATTTAATAGCTTTGAGACCGTGGGAGAGTTACCTCACCTCCCTGTGCATATGTGAACTTGGACTAATAAAATTCTATTCATAGGGTTGTTACAAAGATTAAATTTGTTAATATAGTGCACATTGGCACATAATATGCATCCAATAATATTAGCTATTATTAATTTCAATATATATTTATTCTTTTTTGCTTTGTATTGGATGGTATGATGTCATCCAGTTTTTATCATTTTTCCTATCTCCCCCATTGAGTTTCTTTAAATCAGTAGTTGTGTCTACTACAGATTTCTCTCTTCGTTTGTTCCAAAGATTTATATTCTGTATATTTTACACCTTTCCCCCTTATGTCCTGTTAGTCACTTTCATTTTTTTTGATAGCCATGCATTTGTGTAGTTTGCAATAACTATGTTGTGATTGAAACACCAGGGGATTTTGATATCAGAAAAAAAACCACACAGGTTGCCATGGAATCAGTTCCGACTCATAGTGACCCTATAGAACAGAGTAGAACTACGCCATAGGGTTTCCAGGGAGCAGCTGATAGATTCAAACTGCCGAACTTTTGGTTAGCAGCTGAGCTCTTAACCGCTGCACCACCAGGGCTCCTTGGTATCAGAGGACATTCAATATTAGGAGTTGTGAGAACTTGGGCCATTTTAGCTGTCAGAACATTCCTGTAACCTGTGCACGTAGGAATGATGCCTACCCACCCCTAGGAATACCTACTCACCCTACAAGATTGCTGTGAGGCCCAAGAGATGACATTTATTTGGAAGCAGGTATAAATGGAAAGCATCATCAGAATGAGCTATTATGGTTGTGCTATTTAATTTACATCTAGGCTGTGGAAGGTTTATTTGTGATGTTTAGCTCTTGAACCCTTCACAAGCTTATTTAGAGTATGCTTTGCCCCCACCCCGCCCCGTTTTGGACATTAAGGTGCAGGGTAATAAGTTGTTATACTGCTCAAATCTCCATATAGCTAATTTGGCATCTATTCTCTAAGAATATTCAGTGTCTTTTAAGAGTGTTGTGTATACAAGAATGTGTATTAATTTTTTTACCTTTTTTCCTGTCTAAAATTCCTAATGATCTTTTTTTTCCTCTAATGATCCTTTGTCTTCTCTTAGTTCATCTATTAAAGTTAAATTCCACTGATGATTAAGAGGGCATTGAGTTTTCTCTGTTCTTGCTGTTTCTTTTTCTTTTCTTTTTGTTTCTTAACTTTTTTCTTTCTCTCTTCCTTCTTTCCTTCCTTCCTTTCTTAATAAGTTGATACACTATTGGGGTTGGGAGTGGGACAAAACGCTTGCCCTCGAAAAACTTCCGGTCTAGTGGGAAACATAAGATACGATCACCAATAACTATAATACAGGCAGAACGAGATTTTTTCTGTAAAATATATGTCATGAAAAGCCATGATAACACAAAATATGGACGTCCAGCCTCCAGTTTTAAAGGGAGGATTGTTGAAGAGTGGCACCATGTGGGGAATGGGTAGGGTTTGATGGTCAGACATCAAGAGTGGGGCTGAAGGTATCCCAAGCAAAGAGAATAGTGAAAACCTTTGTTCACAGGGGTGAAGTAGGATAGTGTAAAACTTGGGGGATACACTCAGTAATTCTTCTCCCTAGAATATAAAGTAGCTGAAGGTAAGGCTGGTAAAGGCCACATGGCTTCAATGCCTTGACTCCCATGATGAAATGTTTTCCTCTGAGCAGCGATCCTGCTCAACTCAGCTGAAGGCTGTTAAATACCATGACTAGAGAGAGAGCTGGAAGAGGCTTGTTCCTTGGACAACAGTGTTTACAATGAATTAACAAGATGTCCAGCAGGGAGGCCAAAATGCCTGTGCTAGACTAAGCCATTGTATTTACATGCTGTTTTTAAGACTTCATGTGTACAGGCCTCTTTCATTTTACATCCAAGATCTAAGCAGAACATAGACATCTTAGAAAAGTTGAAAATGAAGAAAATTTTAAGGCCTGGCAAACCACAGTGTGCATCTTTTTCACTTCTGTGTCTTTCCTCTGAAGTTACTGAGTGCTTGCTTTGCGCCAACCAGGATGCTATTATCTCCAGTAGCTGCATCTTTGATGGTCGTGTATTTGAATAGCTGTATAGTAGCATGATGGATTGACACAGGGCTGTAACAATGGGCTCAAGCATAACAAGGATTGTGACAACAGAGCAGGACCGGACAGTATTTTGTTCTGTTGTATATAGGGTCTTTATGAGTCGGACCTGACTCGACGGCACCTAACAACAACAACTTCACAGCATAAGATTATCTCATTTTACCTTTGTGAACCACCTGTGCAAAGTATAAAGTTCCCCATTTAACAGATAAGGGAGGTGATACCCTGGGAGATGGTGTAATTTACACTAAGTCACATAATCAGTACGTGCTCCCTCCCTGGAGAGTTCATGCAGAATCTCTGTCAGTGTCGTGGGCCCTGGGCCTGATTTGACAGAAGTGTTAAGAGTGCTTTTCCATGGCATAAAATTGTCAAGTATAGAGCCAGACAAAACTTTAGGGATCGTCTAGCTAAACCTATGCTTTCTAGGGATAAGGAAGCTGAGATTTAAGAGAGAATATTACTTATCAGCACATATCACAATTTCTTGACACAGCTTAGAAACATGGCAATTTTCAAGCAATACTCTTGTGTTGCTGACTCATATTTAGTTCCTAGTCCATCACGAACCTATTTTCAGTTTTGGTCATGTATTCATTTTATTTCTGCGGTTTTCTTCCCTTGCATAAGGGTGCTGCTCTCTTCCGGATGCATTCAGCAGCATTTTAGTTTTTCCATGTCCTTCTTCAGCTTAGCTATATTAAAAAAATAAAATAAAATCCAGTCCTTTCAACTAAAAGCTGTCTTTTTTCTTGACTCCCATTTTTGGGCACAGAAAATATACTGTTGTCTTAGAAAAATGCATAGTAAATTATCTAGAGACATTACCTGTATTTTCTATTGAAGTTGTAACACAGTACCACAACTTAGTGACTTAACACAAATTTATAACCTTAGAGTTCAGAAGTAAAGCAGCTGCACACTGTCTCACTGGGCTACAATTAAGGTATTGGCAAGTCTGAGCAACTTTTTGGAAGCTCCGGAGGAGAATCTGTTTCCTTATCTTTTCCAGCTTCTAGAGACCACCCACATTCCCTTGTTTGTGGCCATCTTCCTCAGCTTTCAAAGCTAGCAATGTTGAATCGAGTTCTTCTGAAGGTGCCATATCTCTGGTTCTTTGCCCCTGGGAAAAGTTCTCCACTTATGAAGACTCATATGATTAAATTGGGTCCAGCTGGGTAATTCAGGATAATCTCCCCAGCTCCTTAACCTTAGTCAGATCGGCAAAGCTCTTTTGCTGAGGAAGGCAACATATTCACAAATTTGGAGAATCAGAGTCTGGACATCTTTGGGGGATTATTATTATGCCTACCACATCACCTCCAAGAATTCAAAATATTATTTCTCTAATTGAAAAACATTTTGATGTCTGAATGCATTGATATGTGTGAAGCCTAGCCATTCTGTCAGCCTGGAATAGACTTTTGGTTTCCCTAAGTTAAGCCTGATGGTCTAACGCTTGTTTTAAAATAGTGAGCAGAATGGAGATGCCAGGGGAGAAAATTGCATAGGAGGGACTAGGGCACTGAGATCTCTGTGGGCAGGAGGCCATTCTCTGAATCAGCAACACCATCAGCCTTTTCATCCAAATGGCCCCTTTGAGTCTGCCTGAGTACAGAGAATGGTGGGCTTGGAGATGGGAACTGACTCTTCTGTTATTGCCAGGAATTACAAATACCTGTGAACTTTTTCTTTTTGCTTGCTGTTACAATCTGAACAAAGAGAATTTTTGTAAATCTTTTCATTTGTTTTTTCCCCTAAATATAATTTAGGAACATATGAGCAAATCATTTAATTAAAAAAAAAAAAAAACCTGATTTATTAGAAAAACCTATCAGAACTGGAATCTGTTACCAATATTCACAATTCTGTACTTTCACACCAAGCCATTAGTAACTAGGATGATGATGTGGATAAAAAAGTAAGTTGTTGGGGTTTTTTAACTTAAACTCGATTATGTTCAACAAATATTTGTTGATGGCCTACTATGTATCAGGCATTAGGCCACTTACTAGGAACAGAAGGATGAAGGAGACGGGATACCTTTACTGAAGGAATTACAGTCTGTCGGAGGGAGGGGGGGTAGCTACTTGCATATTTTCAGTATAATAAGTTATGAATTCTCAAATCGGAACTCATATAAGTACCGTGAGAGAAAACAGCAGGGGTGCCTGAGCAAGCCTGAGCATCAGCAGTGTGTACTTGTTGAAGGAAAGTGAGAAAAAAGGTGGGAAGTGCTGGAGATGGCATTACAGGCTGAGGAAACCACATGAGGCCTGAGGTGTGAAACGGGGCAATGCTGGAAAATTCCAGAACCTAAACGTCAGCTTCAACCACATGCCGTGTTGGAAAATCCTTCCCCCACCAACTCTCAGGGTCTTGTATTGAGCCTGGACCCTGGATCGGCAGCCCAGTCTCTCCTCCTCGTCCATTCCCTAGTTATTGTTGTTGTTAATTGCTGTCAAGTCTGGCTCCAACTCATGGCGAACTTACATATAACAGAAGGAAACCTTGTCCAGCCCTGCACCATCTTCATCATCATTGATGTGTTTGAGTCCTTTGCTGCTGTTGTGTAAGTTCATCTCATTGAGGAGTTGCCTTGTTTTCGCCGACTGTCTACTTTACCAAACATGATGTTCTTTTCTAGTGACTGGTCTTTCCTTCTGACTGTGTCCGAAGTCTCACCATCCTCACTTCTAAGGAGAATTCTGGTGAAATTTCTTCTAAGACAGATTTAATCATTCTTCTGGTCAAAACCAAAAACCAAACCCACAGCCATAGAGTTGATTCCAACTCATAGCGACCCCATAGGGTTTCCAAGGCTGTAACTCTCTACCGGAGCAGACTGCCACATCTTTCTCCTGAGAAACCACTGGTGGTTTCAAACCACCGACCTTTCAGTTAGCAGCCGAACCCTTTAACCACTGTGCCACCAGGGTTCCTGTTCTTCTGGTGGTCTGTGGTATTTATTCAGTGTTCTTTGCCAACACCACAATTCAAATGCATCAATTCTTCTGTCTTCCTTTTTCCTCGTTCAATTTTTTTTTCCCCCAACAGCACAGCTTAGAATAGTACCACAGTGTTCTTCAGAAGAGTTTTGGGTCTAGATCCTTCAGTTTCTAGAAGGTCCTTGGGCTCTTTTTGCAAAGAAATTTGCTTTCTCCCCAGAGCTTTATACCACAAGGCAAAGGGCAGCTACTTACCTTATAAACTGTAATTCTGTCAGTGGGTGATTTTCCATCATCCTCTCTACATGTAGAAGAAGCAAGCATATGATGATGTTTAATTGTATCTCAGCAGATACAGCTTTATATACAAATAAGGAAAGTGAGGGACAGGAAGAGTACTGGGCAGCTTGTCTTTTAATATCGGTAAAGAAGGAGCCTCTAAAATAAAGAGAACACAAAGTCCATGGGCATATAGGAACCTGATTTTGCAAAGCAATGCCAGTCACTCCTTCTTCTCCATTATGCATATCCCATAGGTTTCCTGTTTTATGTAATTCAAGATCATATTCACAAGGTGACTAGCCTTACAGAGGTAGAGTCAAAGCCAATTACCCCATTGGTGATGTTTCCACCAAGCCAGTACTGTCTGTCAGCTTTGTCCCCTCTGCCACTCTCGTTCCTCAGACGTTTGCCCTGCATAGGTTAACTCCATCTGTTAGGTGCTTGGGCAAAGGACTTACTAGGTTCTGTTCTAGATTTGCCTATTATGCCTTAGACACTGAACCTCTTGCATTTCACTGCTCTACCTTGGGGCACCAAGATAAGCCTTGAATAGATGTTGAAAGGTATTTAAGAAAAAGATTTTTTTTTCATTTATAACAGCCTGTGCTTTTTGATTGCATCAATAATATATTTCATTCTCCACCATTAATGGAGGAAATTTTGATTATAATGGTGTATTCTGTAAAATGTATTTAAAAATAAAAATACAAAGCATTGCCGTGGAGTCAATTCTGACTCATAGAGACCCTATAGGACAGAGTAGAACTGCCCCATAGGGTTTCCAAGGAGTGGCTGACAGATTCGAACTGCCGATCTTTTGGTTAACAACGAGCACTTAACCACTACACCACCAAGACTCCGTTAAATGTATAATGCTCCGTTATTTTAACTCCACTGTATCATCTCCTAAATGGTCCTCCAAGATGTCCCATTTTTAAAAAGTCAACTTAAGTTTGAGAAACAAAGTCCCTCTTGGAGATGTACAGTACAATTAACAGCAACGGCCCTGTGAAGTCCCACAATAAAGAAGGCAATCTTTCTTTAATCTACTTTTTCTCCAAACACATTTGAACAAAGAACTCTTTTTTTAATTTAACGCTTTTTGCTATCAAATTTTTGAAAGTGCTGCTCTGTTGCTAGTAACGCATTTCAATATAACTTCTAATGCAATGCGTTGGAATCTTCTCACTGATCCATCTTACTATACTGTTTGCATAACCAAAGAGCTATCAAGATCCTCTTTCCTTCTCCAGGATCAAACTGTGACCGTCTGTGACTGACACACACCCGTGGGTTTGAGAAGCACAGGAGAGAATGAGGGATCCATGGAATCTTAAGTTTAGAATTCAACATGAGTATTCAGTTCAGACAGAATCTCAAAATAGGTTTTAGATCTGCTCTAGTTGTAAAGTTATAATAGAAGATAGCATTCCTGGTAATACTGATTATAAAATTAACCAGACCAGAAATAACATGGCTTGACATTTGACTGAATCCAAAGTGTTCTGTGAAATGTTCACAGGGCGCATGAGTATTCTGTGTCTGAATTGAAATAGAACTGATTATCATTTCAGAAATTTTGATTCCTGGATTTGAACAGAGCAGCTCTTGTTGCACACTGGTTAAGTGCCTGGCTGCTCACCGAAAGGTTGTCAGTTCAAACCCACCAGCCACTTCACGCGAGAAAGATATGGAGGTCTGCTTCCGTAAAGATTGTTGTTGCCGTTGTTAGATGCCTTCGAGTCAGTTCTGACTCCTAGTGACCCCACGTACAATAGAGCGAAACACTGCCAGTCCTGCTCCAACCTCACAGTCATTTTATGCTTGAGCCTTTTGTTGCAGCCACTGTGTCACTCCATCTCGTTGAGGGTCTTCCTCTTTTTCAGCCTTGGGAACCCTATGGGACAGTTCTACTCTGTCCTGTATGGTCCCTGTGAGTTGGAATTGACTGGAGAACACCACTGACTAATATTTTTCATGAAAATTTGTGGTATGAGTTCATTGTGTTCTGCCAGGACATTGAGAGATTTTAAAGTATAGCTTCAATTTATGCTATCGGAAGTTATTGACGTTGTCTTTGAATTTGTACGTTAATTCTGGTGCTCTTCTGGCTTCTTGTTTCAGTGTGTGTTGTGCTGGTATTAGCTAAGTCTTTCAGGAACTTGAAAAGCAATTTCCAAGTTACGTATATAAACCCAAGACCCTGAAGCAGAAGTGATATGAACATTATACCTCTTTTTTTTTTCTTTCCCCTAAAATGACCCCTAGCGAAGTTCAGTAATGACTATTTGGAAACACATACATAACTTGATATGCAGTGTGTATTAGGTTTGCAAGAAACTTATGTTTCTTCTAGAAAGTTACTTTCCTTCCCTTCCTGGACTAAACCACAATGAATAATAAATACCATATAGTAAGTCACTGGAGGGTAACTTTACATTGCTCAGCCAGAGATTTTGAGTACGGTCTCAAGGTGTGGGTATAATTAGTGGATGTGGACCCAACTTGAAATAAAGTTTAGCACAGAAACTGAACAGAGTCTGGATTCTAGAAATGGATTGGATGAAGGGTACTAAGTAACAAGTGTAATGATCCTTTATTGTAACTACTTAAATATTCTGAAAGGAGCTCTGATGGGGCAGTGGTGAAGCACTTGGCTGCTAACTGAAAGGTCAGCAGTTCGAACCCACCAGTGGCTCTGCTGGACAAAGATGTAGCATTCTGCCTCTGTAAAGATTACAGCCTTGGAAACCCTATTGGGAGATTCTACACTGTCTTGTAGGGTCACTGGGAGTCAGATTCGACTCGATGGCAATGGGTTTGGTTTGGTTTGGTTTTGGTAAATGGGTTTGGTTTGGTTTTGCTGGAGTATACACCTAAACATCTTGAATATTTTGCTCAGCATCACTCAGAAAATTTCAAAATAAAACAATTAATTATGAAGTTGTCAAAGTTAAGATTCATTCACATTCCAAAGAGAAACTTGATTCAAATTGGAATAAAGAAACAAGGGAATACTTTGGTACCAGTAACTGGAAAGTCAGGGCTAGCTCCCGGTACAGCTGGATCCTGATGTCATCTAATGTTTTTTTCTGTCCATCTCTGAGCAGTGCTTCCCTGTGTTGAATTCATTTTAGACAAGCTCTCTCCATTGGGCAGCAGAGAAAGCCACACAGAAAGCTCCAGGTTTCCACTCCTTATTGCTGACCATACCAAAGTAAATATCCTGGCCTCCCTCACCCCATCATCCATTCAACCTCCCACAGGACTCTGGTTTGCCCACCTGGGTCATATATACCCATCTTTATACAAAATTGGGCCACATGAAAGGAGCTGTTTCTAAAAGGAAGGCAGCAGGGCAGACCAAAGACGTAATGAGGTTGACTTCAAATTGGTAAAGAAGTCTGAAGTTATTTTTAATGTGTCACATCCTTGATTCATGAAGAGAAACAGCTCAGGAAAGCCAAGATGAGTATCTGAAGAGTTCTTTACCCCAGGCGTGTGCTGCCCTTCCGCATGCCTGGTGGAGTACCTTCACCGTTCTCCATCCCATTGCCCTGCACAGAGTAAAGAGATCAGTGATCTTGCCTTAAGGTTACTTAAAGGAGCACATTTATGGACTACATGAGCCAAAGGTTTGTTTTGTTTCGTTTTTCTTGAAAATGATACCACTTTCTTTGTGATGTCTTCTCAACATTCTAGAATATGCATGAATTTTGATGAAATTTAAACCGTAAGATGTCAATCAACTAGCAGGTACCTTAAAAGTGTTATTTTGTTGTTGTTGTTGTTAATTATATCAGAATATTGCTACACTGTAATATTACCACAGTTCTGCTCTGTCCTAGTGTCGTTATGAGTCAGAATCGACTCGATGGCACTGCGTTTGATTTTTTTACAGCAGCAAAGAAGAGAAACAAATTCAGACTAATACATTCTAAAGCTCCCCCTCCTCCAGGAGAGTGGGGCCGATGGACTGGCAAGGCTTTATGTTTCACTATCAAAAAAATTACGATTTTTTCCCCCAATAATAGCTTAACCTTTAAAACCAGTTTGTTTAACTTCTATTTCAGTTTTGGGATGCATTGTTGACTTAATTAGGCATGGGGACTTTATGTTGCAGAGTTTGTAGGAAGAGGAAGGTTATTAGTTCATGACACATTCTTTTCTTTTAGTTAATATTTGGAATCTTTGAAATGAGGAAGTAAGGGCCAAGGGATTTATTTTTAGTATTTTTTTCTTTTTTTTTTTTCTGATGGGGGCATCACCATCTCTTAAAGAAACTTGCCCTCTCGAGTGTCATGTCTTCTTTCTCCCGTTGGCGGTGGTGACAGGATGAGGGTGTAGTAAAGTCATGTGCTACGTTCTCGTGCCTGAGCACTCTGCCTTTTCGGTGCAATACAGCTGTGGACTGTTCCTTCCAAGATGTTAGGTGTTGTAAAACACACACACACAAACACACACAGGACCAAAACTCTGCAATTAGTTCTGCTAAATTAGGAATGATGTGAACTTTGTTGTAATGAGTTCCCTAAGGCAATATTATCATAAACCAATGACCAGTTCATACTTGTAATGAAGATTCAGATCAGGGCGCTATGATGATCAGATCTGACTTAATCAAGATCCAGCATTCCTTGACAAAGGAAGTGAATACTCAGCCTATGTTAGCTACAATAAAATAATTTAAATTAAATTTCAGAGTATTGGTGCAAAAAGAATTTATATATTCATGTTTATAGCCACTTTGATCATATTACTCTGCCTTTTACTTTAAAATCTACTTACTTTGTGTTTACTTGCAGTTGAGTACCTTTCTTCAAGTTCACAAAGTACAAAATGTGTTAAATATGTAATGTGTTTTTGTAGTAATCATAATATATACATTCTTCTTTTCTTACAGGAACTTGAATTCCAGGATCTGACGGCTGTTTTGCATTGCATACACTCCTTTATAGCAGCCAAGGTGGCCTCAGTGGATCCCGTATTCATAGACAGTCAGAGTATTGCAAGAAAATACATGTATAGTAACTAAAACTTGCTTCTGTTAAGTGCTGAAAAATTAAATTATTTTCTTAAGAAATGAATCTTTCCTGCACAATATTGCAACTTTGTGTGATTTTATAATGAGCCTATAGTTGTGATACCAATAAAATACGTCACTAGTTTCCAAATGCGGGTCATACTTGTTAAATCTGGCAAGTTAGCACAGATTCTGTTCCTGGAAATCTATGGTTGCCAAAAACCAGTGTTCCACAGTGAAAAAGTTCATATCACGTGTGCTGTTATTTCTCCAAATAATGTAAAAAGTTATATCAACACTACAGACTCTACTTCCTACCGTGCTAAAATCCAGATTTCATTTTCATAAAATACATGATAGAAAATATTGAGAGCGCACTACTTTTTTTTTTCCCTTCAAAAAGGAAATAGTGGCCTTTGGATTTGGCATGTCATCTTTCCCTTTTTCTCAGGAGGGCTTGGGTGAAGGGATTATTTGAGAAATGAGTGCTACAAATATATGAAAAAAGGAAATTAATTTTAATTATTTTTCCAAGTCATAAAATATAGCATGTATTTTGGTTCCCTTGTGCTCATATAGTTTTTTACTTCTAAATAGGGACAATTTCTATTTTTGTTATTATAGGCAATTAAATGAAGTCCTTTCATTTTTCCTCTAGGAATTCAGAGTGTAGTTAGGAAAAGGCAAGATTGTGTACTCATTTCTCAAGGCTGCAAGCAAAGGAAAAACATAGAACCGTCAGACTGTAAGGTACAGGAGTGGAATTCTAAGAAAATCAACGGATGCTTCCTGCAGCTTCTATCAGAGCAAGTAGACAAGCCCTGAAGGTCTGATGTTCCATGCTGTGATTCAGATGTCAGTCGCTGTTAACAGTTTCCTGGGGACCACCCCATGCCTTGTTGAGCTGGTAGTTAGGAGGAAGGAATTGTTTTTATTTTTAAGATATCAAATATTTATTGTCAATGGTTTTTAGGTATTTAAAATAAACCTTTATTTTAGAAGATATATATTATATATGCATATCTATAATATTTAAAATGCCCATTAATATTTTAATGGCTTTGATGGAAGGCTGTAACAGAAACAGCATTTAACAGAATTTTAAAATAATATCCTGCAAAGAGAATGATGCTCAAGGAGCATCAGACACCATTTTTCTATATAGGTGTTTATTCTCTTGTTTTGACTAAAAATTCCTTGTAATATTAATAGCAATAGGAAATCGGAATTTTGTAAACTACTTATCATCAAAAAAGATAAAGTTAGAAATGCCCCTTTCTCCAGTTTTTCCTCTAACGGGGGTATTTCGATCCCCAAATTGAAGGAATTCTCATTTTCTTCCCTGATGTCAGAAAGACTAAACTCACTCAAAAGCAAAAGGTGTTTTTCAGCACTAAACAGTGAAGAAATTGTAAAAATTTTTTTTCTTGTTTTTATATAAAAGTTCAGAGTTTTGAATGTTTACTTTTACTAGACAATAATGAAAAAATAATATTTTCCCAGGAAAATTTATACTGAAATTCATTTTTATATTTGTATAAATATATAAATTTTTTGCAAGATGTGCAACTTTTTAATTAAAAAACAGCAAAAGCCTTTTCTTATAAAAATGAAACTGGCAAGCAAAATGCCCACTAGTCTTCCTATTTACATTAATACAATACCTGTCAGAGTCACTAAGCACAGTATTATAAAAAACGCTGCAGAAAGTACAAATTAAAGCTGTATTTTTTCACAAGACATGCGAGCCTTGCTCCACTATTGTAGACCCGATGAGGGGGGTCTAATTACTTAATTATTGCACCATTTAGAAAACAGAACTCATCCAGGTGACTTGGTGTCTTCTCCCACTGAAGTTCAGTCGAGGATAGCGCCCGGGGGCAGAAATCATTTTATTTGTTAAAGGGGAGATGCAGTTCATCCTAAAGTCTTCTTACTTTCATATCAATTAGAAACGAGTAAGAATTGTTTGAGTTCTCTATGGTTAACATTTGGAGCCCTGGTAGCACAGTGGTAAAGAGCTCGGCTGCTAACTAAAAGGTTGGCAGTTCGAATCCACCAGCCACTCCTTGGAAACTCTACGGGGCAGTTCTCCTCTGTCCTATAGGGTTGCTATGAGTCGGAACTGATTTGATGGCAACGGGTTTGGTAATGGGTATGGTTAACATTTACCAAAAACTTGTAGGTGCCAGACACTGCACTGTGTTTTACACACATGATTGCGTTCAGCTCTCATAACAGCCTGCCTGGGGTGTGGGCACGCTGTTTCAATTCTCATTTTCCAGGTGACGAAACAACAGCTTACAGAAGCTAAGTACAGGGTCTAAGATCCTATTGTTTATAAGCACTGGAACTTCAACTTGAACCAAGGCACTCTGACTCCTAAATCTTATTCCTAATTACCACCTGTGTGTGTCTGTGCTGTGGACCATCAAGTCAATTCTGACACATAGAGACCCTATGGGACAGAGTAGAACTGCCCCATAAGGTTTCCAAGGCTGTAATCTTTTCGGAAGGAGCCCTGGTGGCATAGTGGATAAACACGCAACTGCTGCTTCCATAAATATTACAGGCTTGGAAACTCTATGGAGCAGTTCTACTCTGTCCTGTAGGGTCGCTAAGAGTCAGAATCAACTCTTCGGCAATGGGGTAATCTTCACGGGAGCAGATTTCCAGGTGTTTTCTCTATGGAGTGAGTAGGTGGGTTCGAACCACCAACCTTTCAGTTAGCAGCCAAGAACTTAAAACACTGCACCACCAAAGCTCCTTAATTATTTACACTACACAGTACAAATGCTAGTCTGTTGAGTAAATTAATATTCAGAACTCAGAATTCTGGGCAGGTCTGTGGAGTCACATTTGTATTGACGTTCGTGTTTTGCATTTGACCATTATTGGAAAAACCTGGGCCCATTTCCCTTTGTTTCATTTGTATGCATTTTGTATCCCATCTGAACAACAGAAATGGAAAACTTTCTCACTAATGAAGTATTAGGAAAAGTGAAAAATATATTATTTTGGAAATGATCTTAGTCTAAGTTATTGAACGGGATTTAATTTATGGTATTTATTTGGGCAGCTGGCAGACTATTATTTTGAGTAGGTAATCCTCTTTAGTGACATTGATGGGTGAATATTCATCTTAAAGTTATTATTTACTTTTAGGAGAAAGACCGAGAAATGCCCATAATGCTAAAAGAGTAAGGAGATGAAATTACAAATATTTAATCTTTTTTTTTTTCCATAGAAGATATGGAGCCCTGCTGGCACAGTGGTTAAGAGCTCAGCTGCTAACCAAAAGGTCAGGAGTTTGCATACACCAGCCGCTCCTTGGAAATCCTATGGGGCAGTTCTACTCTGTCCTATAGGGTCGCTGTGAGTCGGAGTCGACTGACAGCCACGAATTTTTATGCACCAGATAGGCTTTGTTACCTAGGCATGTGTCTTGTGTGTGTGCGGTGCTTGTACAAAGCACACTGGATTTTAACAACTCGGAACCAGCAGAAATGATTAAACTCGGACAAAAGAGGAAAAGCAAAGAATCTTCTTTTACAAAAGATCAGGTTAGACACAATTACAGCTCAAAATTTTGGTATCAAGCCAAGGATTTCGGATTTTAAGGAACAGAACTAAGAGAGAGAGCGATTAATTGAGCTGTGGACTGTAAGAGGACACTTACGCATAGCAAGGTTCAGTTTCAATGAGAATGAGATCTACAGCAAGTTGTAGAGAACATTAGGAATACTGTCTAAATTGTTTGCAAAAACTTGTTTTTTTCCTCATCTTATGGTCTGAGTCTTCGTGATCTCAGAGTACATTTCAATTATCAAAGGAAATGAGATCTAAATACATTTGATTTTAGAAATTTGAAAAAAACCTCAGAATATAAACAAGTCTCAGAATTTCTTACTTTCAATCTTTAATTGAACTCTTGGTAGGTTTCAACACGTGCTATCAACCAGCTAATGCCTTTTCATTATCAAATTACTGGCGTTGCCCATGACCTAATGTTTGTGCTTTCAGCCTACTTTTATGTATTTGATGACTATTTTCTTCCTTTGACAGTTTCAGCATATCACAGCAGTGTTTATGGAAGTCCAAAGAGTCAGCAAAGTACTGAGTTTATTCTTTTCACTCTCTGGATAATTTATGGGAACTAACGTTTAAACTCCTCTGGTTTACTGACAGTCTCTAATGAATCTACATCAATAAATTCTTTAATCTGCCAGTCTTCAGTGACATGACCCCTTTGGTTTTCCTATACCCAGACACGTAAAAAGTAGTACAGACCTTTTCAAAACAGGTATAATACTGAAAGGATAGGGTTTGTTTTTTTTTTTTTCTTTTTTCAGAATTTTGAACAGGAGAATGAACAAGTAAATACTGCCCAATCCATTCCTCCCAGTTTCCAGCATGACTTTTAAATATTTTTTTAGAGCATACCCCCCAAAAAGAAAAAATCAAACCCGTTGCTGTTGAGTTGATTCCAACCATAACGACCCTATAGGACAGAATAGGTGCTCCTTGGAAACCCTATGGGGCAGTTCTATTCTGTCCTATAGGGTCGCTATGAGTTGGAATCAACTCAACGGCAATGGAGTTTTTATATATTCAAGGAAACTTGACACAAACTCAACTGTAGCTTTTGGAAGAAACAGTTGGAGATTTTAGAAGAAAGCATATTACTTCATTCATCAAATATTTACGGAATGTTAACTAAGGGCCAGGTACTGTTGTAGGTCACGAAACTAAGGCAATGAATAGATTTAAAACCCTGCTGTAGAGCAACTAACGTGCTAAGATAAGTCAACAGTGTCGATGGCTGCTGAAATAGCTCATGTCTGCCTGAGTCGGAATCAACTGAACGGCAGCTAACAACAACCAATCTTGAGATGCCTGAAGTGCAAGATAATAGGCAAACAAGAGAAGTAATAGCCACGTTAGACACTGAACTGGTCATTTCACACGTGAATATACTATCCTATTCTGGATAACATGTTTTAGGAAGGAGATGCCTGAAGTGCAAGATAATAGGCAAAACAAGAGAAGTAATAGCCACGTTAGACCCTGAACCGGTCATTTCACATGCGAATATACTATCCTATTCTGGGTACCATGTTTTAAGAAGACTATTGACATACTGGTTCCAAATGGATATTTATGTTTATAAGTATAATATGCTTTCTATAAAATACAACTTCAGCACATGTTAAAAATTAAGATAGATTTTTACATAATAATGAAGAAGCTGGTCTATTTTATAACCTTGGACAATTTGTAGAAAGTACACAGTGATTATGTCTTTTTACAAGAATTTCTATAGACTGGCTTATACTATAATATTATTTTTGTTTTTTTTTTTCAAAGTCAAAGATAATGCCCACATTACTTAGTTTCCTCAGCCTTAATAAAAACAGAGTACATATCTGGAATTTTGGAGTAAAAAGAACATAAAAGTTAACTATCTTCATAAGTGTATTGTACACATGATCTCTACCTTTCCCCCCCCCCTCTCTGTCAGTCTTGAGAGTCTGGGCAGGACTTAGTGAGAGCTTAGCTATGTAACTTTCTGAAATTCAGGTCATTCAATGTTTTGTGTTAGAGGGCATTATTTATTCATGCAAAATGCATCTCTGAACACTTATTTTGTGCAGAGTATTTAATCATTAACTGCTGTAGAAAATTTAGACTAGAAATGGTTTGAAGTGGTATTTGCACAAGTTGTAAGTATACAGCATCAGTGTCTTTTCCTTTGACATATTAATTTCAAATGTAAATCAAAAGTTTAAATTCATAGCTCCAAACGTATTACAAATACGTGCACTAACATACAATTTTTGATGGTAAAAAACATCCAAAACAATTGTGACATGAATATATGAAGCTTCAAGTATTCAGACAAAATATAAATGGTATTCTAAAAGATAAATAAGCTGTAACTTAAAATATGTCCGTGTTGTATATTTCACATTCAGAAGTAACATGCTGAATGATATAAATTAGCATAGTTTTCACACAATGATAGGTATAAAAATGCCTGTGTCAGTTGTAGAACCCTTTTCTTCGCTTGGGAAAAAGAAATAGTATTTAGGATGTTTAAGAAGAATGACATTGAGTTAAAAAAAAAAAAAAAGAAACAGCAACTTTCTTCCTGCCTGTTGTTTCAGAATACCTTATGATTTCTTCCATGGTGGGGGAGGGAGGGGGGACTAGTCTCAGACTGATTTCTGTCTGGATCGTGAGAGAAATACTTTTCCACAATCAACAAATATTCTGGAACTGAGGATACAGCAGTGAACAAAGAAGACATAACCTCCGCCTATCTTTCCTAAACTGACCCAACAATTCCAATAGGAAATACTGAAGAAATAGCTTGGGTGCTCAGAAACGAATGAATGAAAGCTTTATGACTGCTAAATCAGCAACACCTCTCTTTTGGCAAGCTTCTCTCAGGATAAAGACTTCCTCTTGTTTCCTCTTCAAAGCTTATGAGGAAAGACAATTTGAATTGAAATTTTATTTATACCCAAACTATTAGAAATGTAATAATAGTTATTCCAAGGGTTTAAGGTAATGGACTGAAAATTGTGCATCCAAGTTCAGTTCCATCATTAAGCCTTGTGCTAAAATTTTGTCATTGGCTAGCTACATACCGCTGGAACATCTAGCCACCTCAAGCAAGAATTCCATCAATCTTCCAGTACTCTGGCTACATGACACCACCCAGCCAGCTTGATTCTTTTTTCTGCTGTGTTTCTTTCTTTCTTTTTTTTACTGAACAGGCTGAATTTTTGGCAGAGTTTACCTTTTGTGGTTATGCAGACATAGATAATGAGTTTTCCAAGAGTGTTGTAAACTGACCAACCCACAGTATATCTAGGAGACCAGTTTTCACTGTGTTTATTTCCTTTAGCTCATAAAACCATATGTTTACCCTTTTATGGTTCTAAGTTTTAACTGAGAAAATTTGAAAACATCTATGCAAAAAAAAAATGTGACAAAAGAAATTCTTTGAAAAGAACATCATACCTAAAAAGTTGGGTCCTTATTTCCTTTTAAAATAGTTAAGAGATTTAAAGTCAGACAAAAATGCCGATTAGAGGCAGTTCTTTCATTCTTTTTTCCAATTTTCAATATTTTTAAAAATATTGTGTTTTTGGTGAAGGTATACACAGCAAATTAGGTTCCCATTTAACAATTTCTATACATACTGTTCAGTGACATTTGTTACATTTTTCACAACATGTCAACATTCTCTTTATTTCCATTCTGGTTATTCCATTTCCATTACTCTAGCTTCCCTGCCCCCATCTCCCCTTACCTTCTCATCTTTGCTTTATGGTAATTATTGACCATTTGGTCTCATTAGATGATTTTTTTCGCTAATATTCCATCCTTATTTTTTTAACCTAATTTTCATTTTAAAAAGGAAAAATTATAATGAAGAGAATCACATTAATTTCTGCATTGCTTAAGACTGAAAAGCATGTAGGATAAAGAGAAGATAGAAGAAATAAGACTCTTAACCCAGATTCTACTCTAGCGTCGCAAACTAGTGAATTAAGAAACATTATCTTGATAATGAAAGAGAAAATCTACTTTGGTTTACAGAATCTACATCACTTAAATGACAACATATTCAGAGTCAGGAAATATTCGGAATCTCCAAACCTATGATTATTGCTAAGGTCTCTGATTCTGAATTCTATTTCTGGTTTTGTTGAAGCTACATAATTCTATCCGTTGTCATTGTTTTAAATGTTTTCGATGAGTATATCCCAAAATTTCAAAAAGCAATATGAGTTAAAATAACATAAAAGATTTTGCCAATATTTATACTTTTTGTCCCTGTAGAAGATAAAAAATATTTATTTGAGGTATCAGATATGAGAAAGCAGGAGAATTTTTTTTTTTTTTGGTTATGCATAATGAATATTTCCAGTTATACTAGTAAATAAGGTTTACTACTCTTTTGTTCAGCACACTTTTGTGTCCCTTCAATATGTCATCTCTTCTGCTAAGTGTGGAAACCCTGGTGGCGCAGTGGTTAAGAGCTACGGCTACTAACCAAAAGGTAGGCACTTCGAACCCGCCAGGTGCTGCTTGGAAACTCTATGAGACAGTACTGCTCTGTCACTATGAGTTGGAATCAACTCGATGACAGTAGGTTTCTTTTTTTTTTTTTTTTTTTTGGTGGGTGCTAACTGTTGAGGATGTTCTGATTGGTTATATTCTACATTTGTTGAGTGTGATACCTATATTGGTACTGTATCCTCCTAATCCTTGGGAAAGAAAAGCAAGACGCGTCTTCTTTCAAACAGTTCACAATCTAGTTAATTACATCATGAAATGAAAAGTTACGTTGGAGAAGTAATGGAAATAAAAATCTACCCCCACTGTACTACCTGCTGCAGAAACTAATCCTTTCAGAGGTGTCTCACTTATTTGAAAACTAAGACAGGGATAAAAGCTCGATTTTAATTTGCAAACTAGTAGTTAATTGTCAAGAGCTTTTATTAAAAATGTGCCTCCTTTTTTTATTCCTTTTAAATGAGAGCTACAGCACTAAGGAAGTAAGGTTCATTTGCCAGTCATTTTGCTCTTTGAAACAATCAGTAGGGAGATTCACACAGGTTTTTTGATCTGATCAAATAATTTGCTAAGGAGCTATTTGGTTACATACCTACAGATTTAATTTCTGTTTAGAAGTTGATCCAGTGTCTACCTTTTTACTTATCGTAAAATGATAACACTTCTAAAGCTAGAAATGATGTTAATACTGTCTACAGCTGTGAATTGAGCATTCAAAACGCTGAAGACCCAAGGGAGCCTAACCTTGGAGCTGATATTACTGTTGATGGTTATAGTGGTAACAGCTGTAAGTTCATTGAGAGCCTGCTTGGTACAAGCGCTGTGCTAGGCCCGCATCATCTTCCATTTACAGCTCAGGAGTCTGGAGTCAAATGCAGTTAAGCTTTACTATATGACTTTCAAATCCATAGGAGTCCCTGGGAGTTGCAAACGATTAACATGCTTGGCTGCTAACCCAGAAGCGCCTGGGAACAAAGGCCTGGTGTTCTATTTCAAAAAAAAAAAAAAAAAATCAGCCACTGAAAACTCTATGGAGCACAGATCTACTCTGACACACATGAGTCGCCATGAGTCAGAGCTGACTTGACAGCAGCTGGTCTGGTTCAGACCTGTACTTTTGCCTGTACTTCACACAGCCTTTTTCTCTCATGAAATAAGAGTAAAGGCATTTAACAAAAAATAATAGCATCTCCGTATCAACCTGGTGCTATTCCTTTTTAAAACTGAAACTTAAATGAGTCTAGCAGTGAAAGGAAAACCGAATTCATGTTTCTAAAAACAAGTCACAAGGACTTTGGGAGCATGACTGTAGTCTAAAAACAGTGAATATAACTTTTAATGAGTGCTTTCCTACAAACTTTATCTTTTGGCAAAGACAAGATAGATAAAAAAGGTTTTGGACTGGGAAAAAGAATATACAGTTTATTTCTATCTAACGGTGTATTTACGCTATAGTAAGAGATAAGACATTTAAATAATGGATATTTACGTTGAGAAAAAAAAACATTTTGTCCTGTAATAAAATGTTCCTTTAAAACTGGAATTCAAAGCAAATACAAAGCAAAAAAGAATATCCAAAATGTTTCTTCTGGGTGAGCCAATATTCCTGTTTTCCTTTAGATAGACATCTCTGGTAATTTTTTTACCTTAACTTACACACAAATAGAAAAAAATCTGCACTGGAATACAGTCCTTTTCTCAGAGATTTTTTTTCTTTTTGGTAGATTTCATGAGCCCTACAAGAATAATATGTGGGAGCCACAGTTCTTTTTGTGATTACCTGTCATGGTTTTATGAAAGGCATTTTCAAAAGTCAGCTTCAAGGTGATTCAGGGGATTTCTACGCTTCCAAGCAAAATCCTTCCCTTACTGAGGCTCAGAAGCATAAATGAGAGGTTGGCTTCATGGCATTATAGGAACATCACATGGTCTTCTTCTTTTATGAATAGGGATTTTCTATGCCTTCACAAGGGCTCAAAATGAACCCAGAAAGATTTTTTAAAAGGACAAGTCCAGGCCAAAAGAACCAGATCATGGCTCTGCCGTGTTGATTTCAGATCCCAGGTCCTCAGGATTTGATTAAATTAATGTCAGCTTAGCTACCACCAGCATTTTCTGCCCCAGATGAGCACTGTTCAGAAGGTAGCACAACGAAGGAAATCAAAGCCTAAGTCCAGGAGATGGAGCTGGACCATCCTTTCAGGGGAGTGTTAGTATCCACTGCAATGTATTTTAATTCAGCAAATAATTAAATCATTTTTAGCTTCTGCCTCTCTAACTTCAAACTCAGGCTATAAGGAGTTTGAGTGGTTGTCTATATATGTATCATATATATGTATTATGTATATTTGGAGCATTGGTGGTGCAGTGGTTAAGAGCTCCATTGCTAACCAAAAGGTCAGCAGTTCGAATTCACCAGTTTGAAACCCTATGGGGTGGTTCTACTCTGTCCTATAGGATCGCTGTGAGTTGGAATGGAATTGACTTGATGGCAACGGATTTTTTTTTTTTTAAAGGTATGTGTGTGTGTATATATATGTTTTTTTTTTTTTTTCTTTTTTTGAAGCATTTCTAGAGCAGGGGCTGGCAAACTACAGCCCATAGGCCACATCCTGTTTCACTGCCTGTTTTTGTAAATAAGGTTTTACTGGCACACAGTTGTGTTCATTCATTTACATGTTACTTTTGCTTTTGCGCTGTAATGGTAGAGTCGAGTAGTTGTGACAGACTGTATGGCTTGCAAAGCCTTAAATATTTACTATTTGGCATTTTACACAGAAAACATTCCCCATACTTCTTCTAGAGCATTGTGTTGGATATATATTGCTCCATGTGGTGCAATGAATTACTTAATATGGCCCTTCTGGCCACAGTCTTTGTAACTCTCACAAATGATCAGATGGGACCATGTTAATATGGTATGTGGAACCCTAATGAGGGGATTGGTCAATTTTGCCATCCTGCTAGGCTTAAAATGAGCCATCCTAGAGGCGGGAGGAAAGGATCTCACCATCACCAAGAAAGAGCCAAGAGTGAAGTACGCCCTTTGTACCCGGGATCCCAGATCTGAGAAGGTGCCAAAACCAGGAGACTGAGAGAGAGAGAGCTATAATAATGAAGATGGTGAGAAACAGCAAACAAATGACAGCAGAACCACGAGACCAGCAGGAGACAACCCAGCCCACAAAGTGAGAAGGCTGAGTGCCTTCAGGCAGGAGACTTGCAGGCAGAGTAGGGTGCCTCCGGGCAGTTGGTGGAATTAAGTTTGCAGACCCACTTTTGGAGCTAGAGCTGAGTGCCTTCGGGCCAAGGAGTAGGATGCCCTGGGGCACTTACAGGCAGAGCTAAAAGAGCTTTGTAACACTTGCTCATGCAGAGCAGAGGCCGAGGGCCGGAAAGAGGCATGCCTGTGGGCACGGCTGACAAGAGGCTGTTGTGATGGTAGAACCGTATCCTGAGTGTTCCTGAACCTGAACTGTAACCTGTTACTTCCCTACACAAAGGTGCAAATACAGAGCCAGCAAGGATCCTTGGGAGCCATCTTGAAGGCTAACTACCACACATAATTATTGCTTATAGTTCATTTTTATAAATATGTACGTGCCTCGAGGTAATTTTGTATTTTTGTCTCATTCAATTTGCTTCTGCTGTTTCTCGAACTATTGTTTGGTTTTCTAAGTACTATGCTACATTCTTTATGTGAATTATCACATGTACTCCTCACTCCAAACCTACAAAATAGATACTTGTTTTTCCTTATCCATTCTTTAAAGATGAGGAAACTAGGCTCAGAAATATTAAGTGAATTGCACAATGTTATAAACTACTGAAGGATTCTATGGGGAAAATATTAAACAACTCAGGAAGGATCAAGGGAAGATGGAAGGAATATGCAGAGTGATTATACCAAAAAGAATTGGTCGATGTTCAACCATTTCATAAGGTAGCATATGATCAGGAACTGATGGTACTGAAGGAAGAAGTCCAAGGTGCATTGAAGGCATTGGTGAAAAACAAGGCTCCAGGAATTGATGGAATACCCACTGAGATGTTTCAACAAACGGATGAAGCGCTGCAAGTGCTTGCTCACCTATGCCAAGAAATTTGGAAGACAGCTACCTGGCCAACCGACTGGAAGAAATCCATATTTATGCCTATTCCCAAGAAAGATGATCCAGCTGAATGGGGAAATTATCGAAGAATATCATTAATATCATACGCAAGTAAAATTTGGCTGAAGATCATTCAAAAGCAACTGCAGCAGTATATCGACAGGGAACTGCCAGAAATTCAAACCAGATTCAGAAGAGGATGTGGAATCAGGAATATCGTTGCTGATGTCAGATGGATCCTGGCTAAAAGCAGAGAATACCAGAAAGATGTTTACCTGTGTTTTATTGACTATGCAAAGGCACTAGACTGTGTAGATCATAACAAATTATGGATAACATTGCAAAGAGTGGGAATTCCAGAACACCTAATTGTGCTCATGAGGAAACTGTACTTAGCTGAAGAGGCAGTCATTCAGACAGAATAAGGGGATACTACGTGGTTTAAAGTCAGGAAAGGTGTTCTTCAGGGTTGTATCATTTCACCATACCTATTCAATCTATATGTTGAGCAAATAATCCGAGAAGCTGGACTCTGTGCATAAGAACGGGACATCAAGATCTGAGGAAAATATATTAACAACATGAATTATGCAGATGACACAGCCTTGCTTGCTGAAAGTGAAGAAGGCTTGTAACACTTACTGATGAAGATCAAAGACCACAGCCTTCAGTATGGATCACACCTCAATGGAAAGAAAATGAAAATCCTCACAACTGGACCAGTAAGCAACATCATGATAAATGGAGAAAAGACTGAAGTTGTCAAGGATTTCATTTTGCTTGGATTCACAATCAACATCCATGGAAGCAGCAGTCAAGAAATTAAAAGACGTATTACATTGGATAAATCTTCTGCAAAAGACCTCTTTAAAGTGTTGAAAAGCAAAGATGTCACCTTGAAGACTAAGGTGTTTTCAATTGCCTCATATGCATGCGAAAGCTGGACAATGAACAAGGAAGACCAAAGAAGAATTGATGCCTTTGAATTAATGGTGTTGGCGAAGAATACTGAGTATACTATGGACTGCCAAAAGAATGAACAATCCTGTCTTGGAAGAAATACAACCAGAATACTCCTTAGAAGCAAGAATGGCGAGACTATGTCTCACATACCTTGGACATGTTATCAGGAGAGATCAGTCCCTGGAGAAGGGCATCATGCTTGGAAAAGTAAAGGGTCAGTAAATAAGAGGAAGACCGTCAATAAAATGGATTGACACAGTGGCTGCAACAATGGGCTCAAGCATAACAACAGTTGTGAGGATGGCATAGGACCGGGCAGTGTTTCAGTCTGTTGTACATAGAGTTGCTATGGGTTGGAACTGACAACAACGACAGCAACATTATACAGTCCTTTATGTATATTAGGGCCCTAGCATGTTTGTGGAAAGGACAAAAAAAAAAAAAAACCTGTTGCTTTTGAGTCAATAACAACCCTATAATGCAGACTAGAGCTGCCCCTGTAGGGTTTCCATGAAGCAGCTGGTGGATTCAAACTGCCGACCTTTTGGTTAGCAGCCAGGCTCTTAACCAGTAAGCCACCAGGGCTTCGTGGAGAGGATAGGCATCTAGATGATTAAAAAACAATGTGCGAGGCTAGTGCTACACAAGGCTAAAGCAGATGGTATCATAGGAGCACAGAGTAGGGAGGGGCAAGTCTAACGAAGTGATTAAAGGCCTCTCTGAGCTGAGCTGTGAAGGATGAGTGGGAGTTAGCCAGGTGAGGTGTATGGAAGAGAGCACTCCAAGCAGTATAGACAAGGAGGACAATGATCTTGAGACAAAATAGGGTATACAGCTACAAGCAAGTGAGTGTTGCTGGAAAATAATGCACAAAACAGGCTGTGGAAGCAAAAGAGTGGCAAAGCCATCAGGGATCAGGTGAGCAAGGGCTTTGTGTACCAAGCATTTTGTTATCAGGTATATAATCTTCCCCATTTAGCCCTTTCTTTGTCAACACACATTTTGAACACTTTCTAGACACAAGATAGTGAGATGATAAAAATCACTCTCCCCAAATCCTTGACTTTTGCAATCCCATAATATAGCCAGGTTGTTGTTAGGTGCTGTCGAGTTGATTCCCACTCACAGCAAACCCGGGGAGCCCTGGTGGCACTGAGGTTAAGTGCTTAGCTGCTAACTGAAAGGTTCGCGGTTTGAATCCACCAGCCGCTTCGCGGGGAAAGAATGTGGCAGTCTGTTTTCATAAAGGCTACAGCCTTGGAAACCCTATGGGTCAGTTCCACTCTGTCCTGTAGGGTTTCTATGAGCTGGAATTGACTCGAAGGCAATGGGTTTGGTGTGGTTTTTGTCACAGTGAACCCACGTGACAGAGTAGAACTGTCCCATAGGGTTTCCAAGGCTGTAATCTTTACAGAAGCAAATTGCCAAGTCTTTCTCCCACAGAGCCACTGGGTGGGTTCAAACCACCAGCCTTTCAGTTAGCAGCCAAGCACTTAACCATTTGCGCCACCAGGGCTCTTTAACATAGCCATGTTGTTGTTGTTATTGTTAGGGCAATTAAAGCTAGGAAATATAATGTACAAAGGCATAGAATACGTCATGGACAGAGTGTCAAAGGATCACAGAGGACGGAACAATGAATTCTTCCTGGAGAAGTCTGGAAATGTAAGCACTACGGCAGCCCTCTCCTGTGTTATAAAGTAACACTGACTATCACAGATCCAAGGGATAATATGACTTCTCTTCCAAAATGTGACTTGAACGTGAGTGACAAGTAGGTGGAAATGTGTAAATGGCCAGGCTGATATAACAATAGGAAAGTAGTAAAGATTTGTTCCAATTCTAGGCACCTAATGGGTGTTAGCAAATCTATATTTGCTGATGGAGTGAAGAACACCATTGTGTAAAGATTTGAGAGATGTTAAACCCATTTGCCACTTGAGGACTGATTAGATTCTTCCTCCACCTGTTCTAGGGAATTTAAATGGGAATCGTTCTCCTCTTGCTGAGGGCAGCACACTGAAATTTTATAACCTAAACACCTCTTGGCATGAAGCAATTCAGTCATTTGGCATTGACTTTGGAAATCTCACATGTCTGGGATAAGCCAAATAAACTTAGATTTATTTGCTTTCCATTGAAGAATGAGGCAGGAGACTAAACACAAGAGTTAGTAAGCTTTGATGTTAGTAGGCATGAACCTAGCTCCTTTATTTATGTGAAATTCAACTGAGCGTTTGGCCAATGACTGAGCAATTCTGATACAGGCACTCAAGTAAAACCAGATTGATTGTGAAAAATACCTGAACCAGAAGAACAATATGGGAAATTAGAGACATTTACCATATATCACTGATGTCTGGACCACTCAGAAAACCTTTCTTAATTGCCGTGGGGTGATGTCTTAGTATGCTGGTATGCTCCGAGAGCTGTAGGCATTATTGTCAAATAGAGAGTATGGGTAAAGTTCCCCTTCTTCTATGCCATGTTCTCATCGAGTATTTTTCTTGTATAGTGCCTAAAGTTCAATACTTTTCTAGGCTTCCTCTTCCTGGAAAAACATGTCATACCTGTCCCCAACAATCTGACTGATAATGCCTTAGCATTATAACTTTCCTGTCAAGGAACTTTCATTTGATAAAGATATCTTTGAGCCATAACCTCTTAACTCAGCCTAAAGGAATAACTTTAAAAAGTGGAATACCACACATAACCAAGGTTTTGAAGGAGCCATTTAGGGGCAGACATATTTTCAGTAAACCTTAAGACACCACAGTTTCCAAGAATATAGTAATCAGAGTCAAGGGTTGTATGAGCAGCATTGTTCACTCTTTGTAGACAAATGTCAACAAAATGTCTCATTATTTCATTAAGTCAGAAGAGATGTCAAACATGACTTTATAAAAGGTTAAGTAGATATCTGTTTGTTCCTTATTTTATTTGAGAACATTGAGAAGTAATTTTTCCAATGAAAGCTTAATTTATTCCATGATTTCATTAAGATAACTGCCTAATATTAGCATAAATAATAGTCATGTTCATCATTATATTGCAATCAAGATACTATACTTATAGTATTTGTCATTATCAAGATGCCTCTCCAGATGGCAGATTGGATATTTCCAGATGCAAGAGCTCATCATTAAAGGAAAATAGTAAGTTGATTGTTCCAGTTTTATACTATCCAATTCTCAGTGATTTACCTATAAATTCAAGTAACCCAATCACTCCCCCGCAACAGAATTAGAATAGGCTGTCCATACTTACTCAATAGAGCATATATTTCTAGGGGAATAGATCTCATCTATTACATATAAACATATCTGGAAGAGATAACTTCTTTGATAGGTCAGTTATTTTGTGTAGCAAATGAGACAGTCTAATGTACACTAATAAAATGCTACAGTACACTAATTTCTTAATTTAACCCATTTATGTCAACATGATTATGCACTAAGAGATAAGTCCAAAATCCAATTTGGGAAACGGTGTTTTTTAATAAGATAGCTGACCAAGTAGTTAAGAAATTGGACCTTGAAGTCATACAGAACTGAGTCTGAGCTCCAGTTCCACAACTTACTAATTATATAGTCTTGAGAAAATGACTTAACCTCTCTAAGCCTCAGTTTCGTTATTTGCAGATGGGAATTAATAATAGTTTCTATCTCATAGGCATGTTGAGAGTATTAGAAAAATTGTGTCTGGCAAAGAATAAGCACATGATAAAAAAAGCTACAAATTTTGTTACTTTAATAGAGATAGGAAAGCCTCTTAAGCGTTTGAGACAGAAGGATTTTTACCCGAATCTCAAGTGGATGTTAGCAGAGAAGGGTTCGTCTCCAGCATGTCTTTGACCAGAGGACCTGATGACCTGCAATTTCCACATATGTCATATTAAACTTCTTGAAAAAAAAATTTTAGTATCAAATATACAACTTAGTAAGGAGAGGCTCACCAGTGTTTCATACATAGAAGCCAGTATCATTCCAGTCCTACTAAGCTACAGAAACGGTACTGTCTTTCAAGTAATTATAAGCTAACTTCCGGACAAACAGTCCCAACATGTAAATGACTTACTACAAATATTAATGGATGGGTACGTCCCTACAAAGGAGCCCTGGTAGCACAGAGTTTAAGCGCTCAGCTGTTAACCAAAATGTTGACACTTCAAATTCACCAGCTGCTCCGCAGGAGAAAGATATGGAGATCTGCTTCTGTAAAGATTACAGCTTTGAAAACCCTATGAGGCAGTTCTACTCTGTCCTATAGGGTTACTGTGAGGCCGCTATGACTGGACCTGGACAGCGACGGGTACCTCCCTAAGTTGTTCTCTCTCAAGTGGTGATTCAGTAAGGTAGGCTTCTTTCATCTTTGAGTGTCAGTATTGTCAACACAGAGCCTCCAAGGTCGTCATGGAAAAGGAGAGAAGAGGGGGGCGTTCATCCCTCTTGCCTACATTCTACTGGCCAGAAAGACGCACGTGCCTCCACCTAGACATAAGACTGAGAAACAGCATCTTTCTATGTGCCCATGAAAAAAAAGTTTTAGTGAACATAACATTGCCTCTGCCACGGGTACAAAAATTGTTTGTCAGTTACAGGTGATGTAGACAGCAAAAATGCTCTGAGACTCATTAAAAGCACCTCACTAGGGTTGATATGAATAGTAGTTCTAGGGAACCTGAAATCTAGACCAATAAAGAGAAAAAGGCTCATTCTTATCACAAGCATCAATTAGGCAGAAGGAAAACAGACTAACAAATATCACTAAGCCTAAAAGAGAGGAGACAGTTCTTTAGCTATGGGAAGACATCATGCCCAGAGCCCTGGTGGTACAGTGGTTAGCAGCACAGCTGCTAAACAAAAGGTCAGAAGTTCGAATCCACCAGGCACTCCTTGGAAACCCTATGGGGCCGTTCTACTCTGTCCTATAGGGTTGCTTAAGTCGAAATCGACTCGGCGGCAATGGATTTGGTTCTTTTTTTGGTTTTACTCTGACAAGGTAGACATACCACTGAAAACTGCAACTTCAAACCAACTAAGGCTATGAAAACAGGAGTCCGGCTGACGTATTTGTTTAAAGACATAGACATGAGAAGTGTTTGTTCAATTATTCCCAACCTAAAAGAGTTACAGATATATTTGTGATGTTGCCCATGGAAGGTTGCTGATGTTATAATCTGCTCGGTGGATGTGCAGCCAGAACAGTAGACCTTGAACCCAAACCCGGAAGCTGAGCCACCCATGTGGCCCTGCTTCGCTTGAACAATGACCATATGTTTGCACTGTGTTTCGTACTGTTCGCTCCCAGCACAAGAAGCCAATGCCAGATGGAGAGGAGTCAGACTGACTCTCTGAGATACGCAGTAATCCACGGATAATTATGCAATATCAGCCCATTTCAGTCTATCAACTTGAGGAAATGGGTCCTTTCCCAAATTAGACTTGAATGAACCTTTCTGAAAACTAAATACCTCAGCATATCCTCTGTAATATGTTTGCTCCGAATAACACCGCAAACTGAATTTGCAGATTCAATACACTATTCTTCCTTTAATGGTAAGTACAGCTATTAAAGAAGTGAAGAGTAAAATCTTCCCAAATCATAATACCAAGTATTTGTAAAATTGCTTTCTCCAAGGAACTCAAAGTACATTGGAAACATTGCCAACCAAATCCTTGTTTCCGAGGGAAAGAGCATATTTACTGACAAGGATGTCAAACAGATAAATGATTTTCTTAGAAAAAAGCTGGGTTGAAAGCAATAGCTCTTCAGACTAATGAGAGTAACAACCACTCATAGATTGAAGTGTGTTACAGTTTTTGTAAGGTTTTCCTGTTTGTTGCTTCATCTGATTCTGTTGACAATCCCACACAGCATACAACACAGGTGTGATTTTCCCCATTTTACAAATAAGTAAACAATCTCTGAGACGTAAGTAACTTTCACAAAATTACGTCTACCATGCACTAGAACCAGAGCTCAAAGCAGGACTTCTGGCTCCAGATCAAGTAGATGATCATTAACACAGCTGACTCAATGCCTGCCACGCATTCAGGAAACACAAAAGCTAGTTCCCTTCTCATTTCAATTTTTTAAAATTCATCTTCTGAATTGTCCCCACATAAACCATAATCCTGTAACTGGGAAGTTACCTAAGTATTGATTGTATTGTAGACATGCTACATAGCAAGGGGATAGACGCCCCTTCGTCAGTGCACTGAGAACATTAAGACATTGCTCATCTTGTTTGGAGCTATAACATCTGTGAACGCTGCATCCTGCACTATGCACAATGCTTTTAACCTTGAAAGTAGGTGAACGCAGACACCAACTGCAAAGGCACCGTCAGTATGAAAACTTGACTCATCTCAGCGTGATTTTGAGGTGGGAGAGCCATTTTAAAGAAAGAAAAGGTCTTTGTAACAGATTAGAGGGAGCAGTCAAAGACCATCATCGGGCAGTGGTTCTTAAACTTTACTGAGCAGAAGAATGATGTTGAGCACATCAAAATGCAGATTCCCAGGCCACACCCTCAGACGGGCAGATTCTAGGAAAAGGCCGGCAAAGCTGCATACTTAAAAGCATTCCATGGGATTCTGATGTATGCATTCTAAGGGTCATAGTAATAAATGTATTGCTGGAAGTTTTCTGGCCTGAGTGATCTGCAAAATAA
The DNA here is from genome assembly GCF_000243295.1 of Trichechus manatus latirostris. NCBI lineage: Eukaryota > Metazoa > Chordata > Mammalia > Sirenia > Trichechidae > Trichechus > Trichechus manatus. The sequence goes on along the minus strand of NW_004443959.1, from coordinate 19,070,666 downwards.
CGGATTCTCAAACAGCAATGAAATAATTGAGAAGAAAAATCAGTTTGAGGGAGGAAGAGGATTAATTCAGTGTAGGATATATTGTGGGGTCTTTGGACATAAAATTATCCAATTGAAAAATTTTGGAGGACAGTTGAATGGTCAGACACAGAGGGTAAACTTGGGTGCCATTCACAGCATGTGAGAGTAGAACTCTTAAAAAAGCAATGTCCACTGAGTAAGCAAATTTTCAAAATGCAAATGATAGCATTGGGGCCCGTTCACGATCAGGAGGCAGGAAGATAAAGAGAAGCCAACAAAAGAGAAAAAAAATAGGCACCTATGACTATATTGCAGAAAGTGCTTTCAGTCTGTATTCAAGGGAGGAGAGAATGGGGTGAAGAAATTAGATGTGGTCATCTGTACAAAATGAAACCTGGAAACCAAGAAGCATAAGAACTGAAAACGCTTTGGCAAGGCAGAGAGCACTAGTGACAACTGTGAAAGCAGATTCACTAAGAAAAGTTAGAGTCAAGTCAGAGCAGAATTTGAGATGGAATCTCAATTATAGGAAATACTGAATGGACTGAATTGAAAGGAGAGACACAGACACAGACAATACAGTTGACATGCTAACTCAATTCAGTATAACATTGGCTCGACTTTCTGAATAAGATAAGCTTTTCACAAATGATTTCTTATTCTCCAGAACTCTGGTTGCCAAACTGATTTTTTTTTTCTTTGACAGTGTCTCCAACTACACAAGTCATCTTCATTATCAAAGAACATTTGTAAAGGCTCTTTTCTTCCAGGGTCCTGTTTGAGTGTCCATGTGAGGAAAGGACAGCCGTTGCCTGTAATCTGTACATGCACGCACGCGTACATACATACACACACACACAGTCAGTGAATTTGTAAAACATCAGACAGTGTTATGAGAATAGCATTTTTTTGGCCTGTTATTAAGTATACACATTCTTCTCTTCCCATTTAAAATTGTGTTTCTCTTGCCATTATATCTTCTTCCTTCTCTCTCAGAAGATGATTTATTCTTTCTGCTTCTCTCTTACCTATATGTGCCCTGGGACCAATCTACCCCATCTTTTACCTGTTCAGAATAGTAATTCTTCTGGAATTTCTTGTAGCTTTGTAAAACGGAGTAGATTAAAAAAACAAAAACAGAAAACAGCCGTGAAAAACTTTTTACATACGAAGTATCATCGATGTATCACTATGGAAGAGCGTGCGAAGAAGGGAAGAGGGAAGAAAGAAAGAGTTGTTGTTGGGTGCTGTCGAGTGGGTTCTGACTCATAGAGACTCTATGTACAACAATACGAACCACTGCCCGGTCCTGTGCCATCCTCACAACTGTTGTTATGCTTGAGACCATCGTTGCAGCCACTGGGTCAGTCTATCTCGTTGAGGTCTTCTTTTTTTTCCTCTGACCTTCTACTTTACCAAGCATGCTATCCTTTTCCAGGGACTGGTCCCTCCTGAAAACATGTCCAAAGTATGTAAATAGGTGCAGTTGAGTGAACATTTATTGAAGAGTTACTGTATATCTAGCGCTGTGCTAGATACGATGAGGAATTCAAAAGAAACGAGACCACGGTTACATCCAAGGGTTGGAGCATCTCTCAGGCTTGGCCCTGAAAACGGTTTTCTCTTTTCCCCTACTTGGTTTTTGTTTTCAGTAGATGGCATGTTTGGAAAATCACTTCAAGAGACTGAGGCGTCCCCTGGTGAAAAATTCAGTTATCTGACTCCATGTTGAGGGTAGCAAAGTGACAGTCTTGACAGAGCAAAATTAATGAAGAAAAGGTAGGTTAGGCAGCCAAGATAATTAAAGCAAAGAGGACTTGGTGTTAGCAAGTGGAAACGGCAGGATTGCAGAGCATTCCAAGGAACTGGGCATTGCTGCTGCCTGATCGCCAGCAATTCTCTGGAAGATGGCTTTCCAGTGCCTTTTCCCTCCTATTGAGTTTAATAGAGGCCTAATGAGGACAATTATTACGGTAATTGATCTTTTATGTTTGTGAAAAGAAGCTGATACCAGTTACTGTAACGCAGAATATTCTGCACTATAAGCATGAGGCCTGATTTTGTGATGCCCTGAGGAGATGCCTTCCTGTTTATGAATTCAATCTGAATACCCAGCTAAAAGGCTAACGCTAATTTGAAAATATTTATCAAATGCCCACAGAGTTCTGAGAAGTATTATGCAAGGATTAGCCTAAGTCTATGCCCAGTAGAAACTCAGTGAGGTATGTATGTGCCTGTATGTGTATGAATGGGTGTGTATGTGTGCGCCTTCGTGTGTGTGCACATTCTGTGTAGATATCCCTGTGCATATGGGCATGTGTCTGCATGTGTGTGAGTGTAAACATGCATGTGTGTATGGAAGAGGAGGGAAATTTCAAAAAGAAAAATGGATTTGTCTTCCAGAACTTAGGTACAATAATGATGTATAGGAAAAAAAAAAAAAAGACGTCCACTACACACCCCCTGAAAAGACTCTCTCCATATGAGTGACCATTTTTCTAAACGGAAAAACTCAAACAAACAAATGAACAAACATCTCTTGCATGGTTTTAGGTATTCCCTTTCAGTTCAAATGATATACTTTGAGAGAAACTCAGGTATTGAGGGTTTTTTTTACTGTCACAAAGTCATCCACTGACGTGTCAAAGAGAAAAATTAGTCACAGACATCTTACTTTGATTTTAAGGTTTTTCTTACCTATAAAACTGTAAAAAGAAAATTCCTGACGCAAAATTATTTCTGCCAGCATTTTTTTTTCACCCAAAGTTTCTAATGTTTTCTTCCCTGGTCAAAGCCAGGCTTACTTAACTTAAATTCCGAAAGGTATCCTGAGTGCAGGTGGGTGGAGGGCCAGAGACCACCTTGCACCCTGAGATCAGCTGATCTCAGTAAGAGAGGGAGGACAGGATTTAGTCAACCAGGTTAAAATTAGCCAGTGGTTGATCTTCTAGTCTTCTCCTTCCTCTTTGTAAGTTTGATTGTAGCTAGCCTACTTCAAACCATTTGCTTTTTTTTTTTTTTGACTCAGAATGGTCTCGCTATGTGCATATAGAAAAACTGCTCAGATTAGACCTTATTTTTCAATTTCTTTGAGTTTTAATTATTTTTAACACGTGTGACAGAATGAATGAGATGTAGGCCAGGTCCACAGCAACCATGAACCAATTATGAGGAATGTCCCTGGGGGGGTGCAAACAATGTGCTTGGCCGCTAACGGAAAGGTTGGAGGTTTGAGTCCACCCAGAGATGCTTCTGAAGAGAGGCTTGGCGATCTACTTCTGAAAAATCAGCCATTGAAAACTATGGAGCACAGTTCTACTCTGACAGACATGGGGTCACTTTGAGTCAGAGTCAACTCAACGGCTAACTGGGAGGCATGGTCCAGGGTATAGAGTGCTGATCAGGAGTAAAGGGATGGGTTCTCCATCCTGCCTCATTTCCAAATAGCTGTACTCCCTTGAAAACAGCACATCACCTTTCTGAGCTTCAGTTTCCTCTTCTGTAACAGTCAGGGTTGAATTAGATATTCTGTAAGGCCCTTTCAGTGCTAAGATTCTATCTCTGGAGCCAGGTAAACCAAAAACAAGATCTGTTGCTGTCGAGTTGATTCCAACTCATAGCAACCCTGTAGGACAGAGTGGAACTGCCTCATAGAGTTTCCAAGGAGTGGCTGGTGGATTCGAACTGCCGACCTTTTGGTTAGCCCCCCTAGCTCTTAAGCACTGCTCTTTTTTCCCTATTCGAAGCTGGGTAAGCTCAGCTGTTTCCTCTTTTGGATTTTCTTCGGGGCGACTCTCTACATCTCTCCTCACTTCTCGAATGTCAGCATAAGGCTAGTTGGTACTGACAATGGCTGAGGTTAGCCGACCTTCCTCTTCTGGAAGCAGTTGGACTCAACTGGGCCAAGAATGAAGTCTGAGAATGTTTGTGGAAATTATTCTCTCATCCTCGGGATTTCTCACTACTATTCCTTTCATCCAAAAATAATCAGTGTGCCCTGTGTCTGGTGTTTTTAGGGATCATGGAGATCACAAATAGTGAGGACAGGTCTACTCGTATGTTTGAGAGGTCCTTGACAAGAGTGCAAACAGTCCTATGTCTGTCACATTCTCTCTCCTTAAATGTATCACTCACTGCAAGGGGCACTTATCTACAGACACTGGAGCCCAAATGTCCAAGATCCATGCAGCATGGCTCCCCTAAACAGTCACCCATAGCTACACTTTCCACCTGGGGCAACACGCAGCCGATCTAGTCCACCTTCAGGAAGACAGACTCAGGCAGAGATCCCCACAGGCTGCGGAAGGAGGCTCAGCCTCTTGTGTTACCCAGCTCAAGTTCTGGGTTTGGGCCCGGTGTGACTTTCACCAATAAAGACAACACCAGAGTGAGGAACAAAGAGAGGACTTATTCTGAGCTGTGTACAAGCTGAGGTAGAGAGGAATGCAGTCCTCAGATTCTGCCTGTCTAGGGTTACACAGGTCAGATCTTTAATACTCTGAGGAAGGAGGAAGTTCTTAACAAATCATACAACTATAGGTTTCTACATTTTCTACCATACTACTCAAGCACAATATAGTCCTAACCTCATTAAGGTTATATTATTAACATTGTACTAGCATATCTCATTATCCTGTTAAGTCTCCACCTTGGGGAGTGATTTTTCTAGACTAATGAGCCCTTCTCTGACCTTTGGGCTCAAGGTTCTGGTGCAAGGGTTAATAGTTGACAGTTGGCCTCTGGTTGTTATTGTTCTGAAGGTTTAACAGGGAGTTACTCTTCTGTTCTCAGCAAGCTTTATGTAAACTGGGCTCTTTCAGGACATACTGATGGTATCATCTGGGCCAGGGAAATCTGGGCTTTGGGGTATGTGGGGTGAGGTCCAGTTGAACATAAGGGGGTAGGCACAGGGTGGGCATGTTTCCTTTGCTTGCTAGAGGGAGCCGGCTGGAAGAGAGCTCCAAGAACACGGAGCCCAGAGCAAGAGGCCTGGTTGCCTAACCTCAGAGCAGTGCTAAATAATGAGATCAAATATGGGTAAAAAACATTATGCTACAAGCTATACATGCAATGTTGAAGAGTTCCAAAGGATGAAGGGTCGTTTTTTTTGTTGTTTCTGTTAAGCTGGTTTATTTTTTAGTACGCTCTTGTCAGTAATTAATAAAAGTCAATAATTTCAAGAGACAAATAAATTATATTGCACACAAAATATTGCACACAATATTGCACACAATATTGCACACAATATTGCACACAAAAAAATTCATGAATGTGATCATAATTTTCTTACGTGAGATGGAAGGAAATCAATGCTTCCTTTTTCGGCCCCAGAAGCAAAGTGTCCAACACCAAGAAAAGCTGATTTGGGGTAGAGATACCTTTTATTAGAGCTCAAAAGATTTCAATCTAGGACATTCATTTAAAGTTTTCCTTTTAGATTGGTGTACATGTGTATATCCGTGAAGTAAACATTAGTGTTTATCTCTTCAGGGACATGAAATGGGTGCATAGTTTAACTGTAAATCCCTGCAACCTGAAAACAAACTTAAATGTACATGCGAGATTGTCACTGAGTCCTCACAATATTCATTTATAACACAGATTTTTCATTTTGGATAGAGATGAAAAATCACATTAATATTGAGTGCCTACTATGTGCTGGAAATGTGCTCATTGATCTTTGAACTATATCTTTCCCTTTAATCATCACAAAAACAAAACCCTGTTTGAAAAGGAAAGAATATTTCACTTCATTTTACCGATGAGGAAACAGATGATTCAAAAAATTAAGTGACTTGGGGCCACAAACCATACAATTTTAAAGAAGAGAGCTGAAATTAAAAGCCAAGTTATTTGACTTTTAAAATTTTACCAGTTGATGACAAAATCAAGAAGAAATTGTTTCTCTTAACTCCTAGATTAACTCTTGTACACACATCTGTCTTTGTGCCCAGTGAGAAACAGAGTTTTAATTCTCACAGAATCCAGGTTTCTGCGTTCCGTGGAGGTGGGGTGACCCACGCAGGCCATTCCCCTGAGATGTTCCTTTAAACATGGAGCCTTGAGGAAACTGGCTTCTGAAGTGACCTTTAAGTCTAACTATAATCTAGTAAATAGCTTAGTAAAGACTATTTGCTTTAGACTTTGTGCTCTTTTGAAGAATTATCTACGTGCAGTCAGTTTCAAGAAATGGAAACGCCAAGGTCAGATTAGAAGCCGTATTTTAGGGTAAATTGTTATTATATGAACATTATTCTGGCCCTGTTTCCATGGCAATATCAATAAGATGGGGTATAAGAACCTTTGGAATTTCTTCTCTCTTTGGAACATTTTGACTAGTCCTTAATAAAGAGGAAGTTAATAAAGGAGAAATTAATAAAGGGGAAGACCCTCAACAAGATGCATTGACACAGTGGCTGCAACAAAGGGCTCGAGAATAGCAAAGATTGTGAGGATGGTGCACGACTGGGCAGTGTTTTCTTCTGTTGTATATAGGGTTGCTATGAGTCAGAACCTACTCCATGGCACCTAACAACAACAATACAAACAGCAGTCAAAATGTTACCTCAATTTGCAAATTGTATATTAAATAGACTTCAGTCATTTTCTATTACTGGCTTAATACGACTTTTGTTGTATCAGAAACATGATGTCAGAAGTGAGATCTCCAAGACATCTTCCCACATCCACTAATCCTTGGAACTCGGCCCATAGAGTTTTTTTTTTTTTTTTCCCCTCCCTGTTCTCTCCAGTCTCTTTGGGGCTGCAGTAAGAACTCTAGGGTCTTGAGCTCTGCATTTTGCGTTGCAGATTGTCTCATTAATTGAAATTGACTGGAAGTTATAAAAGACTAGGTCTCAAGACAGCAGAGTGAACTGGTTTCAGAAAGAATGAAACTAGGTTTTGGAAGGTTGTTACAGAAAAATTTTAAGCAGATTTTAGGCATAAAAAATTAGTGGAAACAAACCAAGAACTAAAACCAAACCTGTCCCTGTTGAGTGGATTCTGACTCATAGCAACCCTATAGGACAGAGGAGAACTGCCCCATAGGGTTTCCAAGGAGCAGATGGAGAATGTGAACTGCCAACCTTTCGGTTAGCAACCGAGTTCTTTAACCACTGCACTGCAAGGGCTGTAGTGGAAACAAAGCACTGACCAAATCCCACCGCTGACTCTCTGCTGGGAATTTTATTTGGCTCTAGGAATCTGAAGTTTCAACCTAAGGGAATAGGATCCTTGACACCGAAGAAAAGTGAGCTTGGAGCTTCCCCTTACTAGTACGCTAGTTTGAGGTTCATGTTCAAAAAGCTAAATATACTAGAGATCATTTGAAATTTCAGTGGCTACTTCGAGGTTTTGGGTTCCTATCTGCTCTTTCTTCCACCTTGGGAAAATGAATTCCCATTTGTGTTGTCTTTAATTTCCTCTTTGGGGAACTTCTGTCTGGTGCCTAAGTTTCATTATTGGTTTCCTTTTGCATCGTTTGAACACTCTCCTTGGACTGGGTCCAAGGCAAATCAGACTAAAAATACCACGGCTTGGATCAAGTGCACCTTAGTCCTTAAAGTGACATCTTTGCTTTTTAAAGAGGTCTTTTGCAGCATGTTTGTCAAATGCAATACATTGTTTGATTTCTTGACTGCTGCTTCCATGGGTGTTGATTGTGGATCCAAGTAAAATGGAATCCTTGGTAACTTCAGTATTTTCTCCATTTATTATGATGTTCCTTGTTGGTCCAGTTGTGTGGATTTTTATTTTATGTTGAGATGTAATCCATGCTGAAGTCCTCTTCACTTTCAGCAATTAAGGTCGTGTCATCTGCATAGGTTGTTAATGAGTCTTCCTCCAATCCTGATGCCACATTCTTCTTCATACAGTCTAACTTCTTGGATTATTTGCTTAGCATACAGATTAAATAAGTATGGTGAAAGGATACAACCCTGACACACACCTTTCCTGACTTTAAACCACACAGTATCCCCTTGTTCGGTTCAAATAACTGCCTCTTGGTCTATGTACAGGTTCTGCATGAGCACAGTTAAGTGTTCTGAACTCCCATCCTTTGCAATATTATCCATAATTTGTTATGATCCACACAGTCAAATGGTTTTGCATAGTCAATAAGACACAGGTAAACATCTTTCTTGTATTCTCTGCTTTCAGCTAAGGTGCATCTGACATCAGCAATGATATCCCTTGTTCCATGTCCTCTTCTAAATCTGGCTTGAATTTCTGGCAGTTTCCTGTCAGTGTACTGCTGCAACCATTTTTTGAATTATCTTCAGCATAATTTTAGTTGCGTATAATATTAGTGATGTTATTCGATAATTTCCGTATTCCCTTGGATCACCTTTCTTTGGAATAGGCACATATATGGATATTTTCTAGTCAGTATAGGGATTAAGATTCATAACACACATTTTGAGGAGACAAAAAATATTCAATCCTAACATTCTCCAATACTAAAGAACCGTAAACTAGTCCTCTCTATGACAGAGGAATTAAGAGAAAGCCAAAGGGCAAAACAAGAAAAATCACAATGAGAACACAGCCAGAATTGTCTGGAGAGATGTTTTTCTGAGATGTAGATTAACAAGGGGCAGTTTCCACACTTGGTCAGGCGGAGCAGAGACTCTGAGTCCTAAATCAGTTGATAAAATCTTAAAACGACTAAGATCAGATTGGGAAAAAAATTGGACAAGGTAGAAATTTGAATGAAAACTTAGAATACTCATACAAATTTTATTTCAACAGTAGTTATGCTTTGGAAACCCTGGTGGCATATGGTTAAGAGCTATGGCTGCTAACCAAAAGTTCAGCAGTTCAAATCCACCAGGCGCTCCTTGGAAACCCTGTGGGACAGTTCTACTAGGTCCTAGAGGGTCGCTGTTAGTTGGAATAGACTCGACTACCGTGAGGTTCTTTTTAGTTATGCTTTATGGTACAAAGATAATTTCCAAGACTAAACTGGGTTTATGTTGCAGTTGAGTCGATTCCAACTCAGAAGAACCCTATAGGACAGAGTGGAACCGCCCCATAGGGCTTCCAAGGAGTGTCTTGTGGATTTGAACTGCCAACCTTTTGGTTAGCAGCCATAGCTCACAACCACTACACATAATTTTTACTTTTTAAGGCACAGAGGAGATATATATTTGGGTCTGCTAATAAACATGTTCATTTTTTCGCCGTTATAAAAAGTTGTACTGTAAGAGAGATGTGAAAAGACAAAAAGCTCAAAAGGTTTATGAAAAAGGGAAATCTGTTTGATGTGGTAAAAATTTTAATCTGTTATGGCTAAAGTTTGATGGGCTAATTTATGAGTTTTTAAAGAGCTTTAGTATCAAATAGTGTATAAAGCTAAAACTGGAGTTCTCTCTTTAAAGCTAAAATGACAAATTTTTCTTTAATTAGTGGGTGGAATGGGTTAGTTTTGTCTTCTGTGTAATCTGCCTGCAAATCAAAGATTCTGTGTCTCATTAGAGTAAGTTGAGTTCATGTTGACTTTTTTAAGAAAACCAAGCCTCATGGCTTTTGAAAAAGCTATTTACTTTTAAACTTACTTACTGTCATTTTGTTAAATAGCTATTTAAGTATTGTTTCTGGGTGGCCTATGATGAACTCCCGAATTTGAGAAAAATGCTAGAAATAATGAGGTTTATTTAATGTGTCGTGAGTTACAATAAATGTGTTGTCCAATCAAGAGAAGTGCCTCATTTTCTTTGGGCTAAAAATTCGTATGAGTGTCAGAACGTTTTGTCTTATGTTAGACAAGAATTTAAGTTGCTAACTTGGTCACAAGTTTATTTCTTTAATTTGAATCAAGTACCATCAAGGCCAATAATTTTAACTGGGTTAATAATATTCAGATGTTTAGAGACTTGATAATCTTGGCATATTCTTGGTATATCCTGATTTAGGAGATAATATTGGAGCTATTATTCTCTGTGACCCAGCTGGAGCTGGACTCACAAGGACCCACAAGGACTCACAAGGACCCATCAGTTGGGTCCTGAGGTATAAAGACAATAGCAAGGACAATTCAGAAAAGACCTTCTAGGGAACATTTCACTAAAGCAAATCATAAACGAAGCACAAAAGACCCACACACTTTCCACTCTTATCTTTTTCTATTAGCATTTAGTGAATAATAAGATTTGTTGGACCAATGAAGACCCTCCTGACTGTCATTACTGGAATCTATACCAATGATTGTTAAGAAAGGCAATTCAAAATGTAGGATTATGGAGATTTAGCAGTTTCTAGTCAATCTGTGAAAAGGTGAAGCTTTCAATGATTTTGCCCAATTGTGATGTTAATATATACTGATAATTCTGTACCGTTCCTCAGACTCGGACAGACATGGCTGTGACAGCATGCGTGTCTGTTTTCCCATTCTTGCCTATTCTGTAGTATTTCCTTGGACTAGGGCAGACAGGGCACTGGCAGCATGCAAGTCCATTTCCCACTTTTGCCTCTTTGAATATATGACAAATAAAACCATTCCTTTTGCTTTATTAAACTTTGTGATATTATTACCCTAGAACAATCCTAACTATATGCTATTACTTCTCAAGATTATTACGTTATATCTAAAGTTCTTTGAAAATAAGGTTCATCATTAGATTTAGAGATATTTTGTTTAAAGTTTTTTTTAATTAACTTTATTTTGCTTTGCATTATTTTGTAATGAATTCACATCAAGTTTTTACAGTTAGTAATAATAAGATAACCGTGGCCATTTGTAAGTTTTGTCATCTTCAGATAGTATTTACTTTGCTGACTGCCTGAAAGCATTTGACCAGAATATTTCAACAAACGGACTACATCAGACTTAACCAAAAGATTGTGATAGATACTTTGAATGTGGATACCTTTGGACTTAACCAGATTTCCAGAACATGAAACTGCTGTTACAGAATTGAATGAAACAGAAATTAATTACATAAGACAGAATGGACTAAAAGAGTATTATGGGTTTTATGTGGGAAATGTTGCTGATGTTTTGATGTTCTGTTTTCTGGAAATAAGAAACCACTTTCTCCTTTCTCTGAACTATCTAACTAATAGGTTCTTTAGTTTTTTTTTTCCTGCAGATTGGACTGGTTCTTGTTATGCTATACCCATGTGCCTATACATAACCAATTAACCAAAGAGAAAGCAATAAATATGAGAGGATATGAGAGGAACATAAAAGTTAAGACCAGAAAAGAAACTTTGAAAGGATTAAAAGAAGAATTAGGAGGTGAGAAAACCCTTAACATAGAAATACTTACAGACACTCTATAGTTAGAATATAGGAGCCCTGGTGGTGCAGTAGTTAAGAGCTCAGCTGCTAACCAAAAGGTTGGCAGTTCGAATCCACCAGCCACTCCTTGGAAACCTTATGCGGAAGCCCTATTCCGTCCTGTAGGGTCACTGTGAGTCGGAATCAACTCCATGGAAACAGGTTTGGGTTTTTGTTTGTTTGTTTTATAATCAGCATAATAGTATCAGTTACTGAAATTGTTCATTCTTGCATTAAAAGGAATTAATCAGGCTTCAAATGGTTTTAAATATTATCATAACTAGAGAAATATCTGAAGCTCCAGCTTAGGAAGTAGTGAGAATATATTCTGAAAACTCTATGGAAGATGCTTCTGAAACAGCTTGAGTCACATGCCCCATTCTGAACCACTCATTGAGTCAAAGAGGACACAATGTTCTGGATAGCTAGGGCTAGGTCATGTGCTTATCACAAGAATTTGAAGAGTAGAAGGGAGGTTTGCACTAAACAATAAGATGGTTTCCTGTTGAGGAAGTAAGGTTACGTTATAGGAAAAAAAAAACAACAACAACAAGAAGCAAACAAAACAGAACCAAACAAAACTCGTTGCCATCGAGTTGATTCCAACTCATAATGACCCTATAGGACAGAGTAGAACTGCCCCACAGGGTTTCCAAGGCTGTAATCTTTACAGAAGCAGACTGCCACATCTTTCTCCCATAGAATGGCTGGTGGGTCCAAATTGCTGACCTCTCGGTTGGCAGGCTAGTGCTTGACCACTGTGCCACTAGAGATTCTAAAAATAAAGCAGTAGACCAAGAAGAAAGAAAATCAGCAAGTTTCCACTACAGAAATGTAAGAACAAACATCTTCCATCTCCAATTCCTTGGTGTTAGCTTCGATAGAAGAACAAGGAGTCGCCATATGAATTCCTCCTGAATATACGGATTCCCTAGCCCAATAACACAGGTGAAACATGCTTTAATTTCAGTCTTCATCTACCATCCAGGTAGATATGTCTCTGTAATAGATCGAGGCAGTCCCAGGTACTATCTGAAAGCAGGAGGAGAAATCTAGAGGCTCTAACGGGCCTCTATAATAAAAACACAGTGCTACCTTCACTGTGGACAAGAGTATGTATGAAAATCTTGTGATCATTAAAAAAAAAGAATATTTTTAACCTGAAATCAAAGAAGACTGTATCAGAGATTTAATATTTGAAACATGGGAATATTGGAGGGTGGGAAATTTTGGAGTGGAGAAGGACTTCCGGGATGACCAAGAAAAATAAGGAGGCGAGTCACATAGGTGGGAAGCCTTAAAGGAGACTAGACGATTCGAGTGGACCTGAAAAGATGAGTCCCAAACCACACGGTCGTGCTGAACACCAACCCCTGCCCCGCCCTTTGTGTTACTCTAAACAGAATACATCGAGTGTTGAGAAATGTGTTGCAGGCAGATTATGGTACCCAAAGGATTCCATGTAGGGGAAGGAAATGGCTCTGAACATGAAGCCAATTCTAGAGGATTCATTTTCCCTCTAACGTGGAAGAACAGATTTACACACGGGATAAACATAGGAACTAGAACTATGCCCCATGACAGATTAATTTCTCTTTTAGTTTCTTCTTTTTATCTATGCAATGCTTATTTAATATACCATTTGACATTTGTGTTTCTCATATGCTATAAAACCAGAACAAAACCCCTGCCATAGAGTTGATTCCGACTCACAGCGACCCTTTTAGACAGAGTAGAACTGCGCCATGGGGTTTCCAAGGAGGACCTGGTGGATTCAAACTGCCGACTTTTTGGTTAGCAGTCAAGCTGTTAACCACTGTGCCACCAGGCTCCGCTCATGTGCTATATTGCTCTATAATTCTACCAACACATCTGTAGGATCTGAACTACAAGGACAGCCGCTGGTGGTGGTGAGGTTGAGAATTAGGGAGAGGGCAGTCCTAAGAAGTAAGAGCCTCCTCCTGTACCTGCACTGTGGAAGCAGACTTGTATCAGTGGGACCAAAGGGGCTGACCAGCACAGAGTACTGGCCCATTGTAGAGGTAAGGGGGGCACAGAGCAATAGCTAGAGAACGCCACTGACTGAAGGTGGAGCACTTATGAGACAAACTCTCTCCCTCTTAGTTTTTAAGCAAATGTATTGAAATAAGAGGGCAGTTGACATCTGAGTTACATGTGATTCCATTTCCTCTTATCTTCTATCGAATCAAATGCAGGGATCTCAAATATATGACTATTTTAACATCTTTTATCACGTACCATTGTTCCTTTATGTCTTTTTTTTTTCATTTTATATGCAATGCAAGGTTGACTATAGACACGTTGGGTTAATTTATAACTATCTGGTGTAATAATAACACGTGGTTTTAAAATAGATGCGGAAGTTTTATTCTGTGGAGTAATAGCATTTTGTTCTATAGTCCTCTCTGTATAAATGCCAGTTTACCACAGAGAAAGTTCACTCTTGCAAAGACTGACATCTATCTCATGTCCATTTGTCAATGCAAGCTTGTAATTTTTTTGTAATCCATGAAAATGCACCTGCATCGACAGGTGTCGGCATTCTCTAAATACAATTTGACAATAAATTCTTGCCCCAAATAAGTGAATACAGTCAATTTTAGGGTACATTCTTGTCCTAAATAAGTGAACAAATTAGAAGTGTGCTTGTTTATTATTTTCTGCTGATAGCCAATTCAATGGGGGAAAAATAACCTGTTGATAAAGCAAAGCTGAATTTATAGCTTATAGGGTCACTGTGAGTCAGAACCAACTTGACAGCGATGGTTTGGGTTGGGCAGTGAGGGAGGGTATTACCTTGACTGCATCTCAGTATTGTTTCGAAGTGGGCAAAGGAAGGATATTTACAAGGTTTTTGATCTCCAGTTTAAGGGGAGTCTTTCCATCTGAAGCTTGATTGTGACTGGGCAATGTTTGCTGACAGAGTAGTTTGGAACTGGTGGACAAGCGAGGCCAAGGTTTTGAAGGTAGTCTTGAAGAGTGCAAAAAAATGTTTCGTGAGCACATTGAGCAATCTATTTTACTGAGAGAGGGGTAATGAGGGCTAAATGAGTAGTCTGTTGTTTGGTGGTGTTGTCAGGTGTCATTGAGTCAGTTCTGACTCCTAGCAACCCTACGTACAACAGAACAAAACACTGCCCAGTTCTGTGCCATTCTCACAATCCTGGTTCTGCTTGAGCCCATTGTGCAGCCACTGTGTCACTCCATCTTGTTGAGGGTCTTCCTCTTTTTCTCTGACCCCCTATTTTACCAAGCATGATGCCCTTCTCCAGGCACTGATCCCTCCAAATAACATGTCCAAAGTATGTGAGATGTAGTCTCGCCATCCTAGCTTCTAAGGAGCTTTCTGGTTGTACTCCTTCCAAGAGAGATTTGTTCATTCTTTTGGCAGTTCATGGTATAATCATCATTCTTCACCAACACTACAATTCAAAGGCATCCGTTCTTTTGTCTTCCTTATTCATTGTTCACCTTTTGCATACACATGAGGCAAATGAAAACACCATGGCTTGGGTCAGGCGCACCTTAGTCTTCAAAGTGATATCTTTGCTTTTTAATACTTTAAACAGATCTTTTGCAACAGATTTGCCCAGTGCAATGCATCATTTGATTTCTTGACTGCTGCTTCCATGGGTGTTGATTGTAGATCCTAGTAGAACGAAATCCTTGACAACTTCAATTTTTTCTCTGATTATCATGATGTTGTTTATTGTTCCAGTTGTGAGGATTTTTGTTTCTTGATGTTGAGATGTAATCCATAGTGAAGGCTGTGGTCTTTGATCTTCATCATTAAGTGCTTTAATTCCTCTTCACTTTCAGCAAGCAAGGTTGTGTCATCTGCATAATGCAGGTTGTTAATGAGTCTTCCTCCAATCCTGATGTCCAGTTCTTCTTCATCTAGTCCAGCTTCTTAGATTATTTGCTCAGCATGCAGATTGAATAAGTGTGGTGAGAGGATACAAACCTGATGCCCACCTTTCCTGACTTCAAACCATGCAGTAGCCCCTTGCTCTGTTCGATGGCTGCCTCTTGATCTATGTACAGGTTCCAAATGAGCACAATTAAATGTTCTGGAATTCCCATTCTTCTCAATGTTAGCCATCATTAGTTATGATCCACACAGTTGAATGCCTTTGCATAGTCGATAAAACACAAGTAGACATCTTTCTGGCATTCTTTGCTTTCAGCCAGAATCCATCTGACATCAGCAATGATATCCCTCATTCCATGTCCTCTTCTGAATCTGGCTTAAATTTCTGGCAGTTCCCTGTCGATATACTGCTGCAGCTGCTTTTGACTGATCTTCAGCCATATTTTACTTGTGTATGATGTTAATGATATTGTTCGATAATTTCTACATTTGATTGGATCACCTTTCTTGGGAATAGGCATAAATATGGATCTCTTCCAGTCAGTTGACCAGGTAGCTGGCTTCCAAATTTCTTGTCATAGATGAGTGAGCACTTCCAGCACTGCTTCTGTTTGTTGAAGCATCTAAATTGGTATTCCGTTAATTCCTGGAGCCTTGTTGTTCGCCAGTGCCTTCAGGGCAGCTTGGACTTCTTCCTTCAGTACCACCAGTTCCAGACCACATGCTACCTGCTGAAATAGTTGAACATCGACCAGTTCTTTTTGGTGCAGTGACTCTGTGTATTCTTTCTGTCTACTTTTGATGCTTCCTGAGTCATTTAATATTTTCCCTGTAGAATCCTTCAATACTGCAACTCAACGCTTGAATTTTCTCTTCAGGTCTTTCAGCTTGAGAAATGGTGAGTGTGTTCTTCCCTTTTGGTTTTCTATCTCCAGGTCTTTGCACATGTCATTATAATACTTTACAAACTGACAGATGGGAATCTATTGTTTAAGTATGTGGATTTTCAGGACATTTGTGAAACCAGGAAATTTATTTGCAACTTTGTCTTGCAGGGTAAGAGTTTTCTGGAATAGTAAAGTCAAGATTATGTGAGCAGAATGCTAACTAAATGGTTGTAGATGTTTTGGGTTCTCTCTTCTCTAAAGCAATAGAATCTTAATACTTCATACAATGTTTCCAGACTGAACTAGTCTACAAGCTTTCCACAAATAATGGGGGAATGGATGTTGTTTGGAACTGAACAAAATTAGAGTACAGTAATTGACTGCAAAACGTATGCCGGAAAATGCTCTTGGTTCTTTAAAGACATGTTTGCTACCTGATCACCACCTAAGTTCACAAGAAGCAGGAGGTGTTATTATTTGCATTTTTTGAAAGGAAAGCCAAGGTCTATGGTCGTTAACTAACTTGGCTAAGTTTGTCCAGCTGATAAGCAGCAGGGCCCGGATTTAAACCGAGAACTGTCTAGAACCAAGGCCTTTGCTCATTGTATTATTCCATCCTCTGTGATGAGTCAGATTAAAATATTAAAGCAATTTTCTTATGAAATTCAAATAAATAATGTCAAGAATTTTTGTAAACGTTTACCAAAACTTTTGGAAAAAAAGTATCAAAAATATTTAATTCAAATAAGAATTTATTAAGCATAGATTATATGTATTCTACTTAATGCTTTGGGAGATAAACATGGAGCATAGTCTCTGTCCTCAAGTAGATTATAAAGTTTGAGGTAAATTAACAATTATTTACCACACAATTGGAAGACGTTGTCAATCAGAGTGTATTAAAAACATTCTGTCAAATACAATCTGTTGTCGAAATGAACAATACATATGGTACTACAGGAGGCTGTCTAATTTGTGGGGAGAGCAGGTTTTGAAATCAGTGTTCAAATCATGAGGCCTTGGTGGCACAGTGGTTAAGAGCTAGGCTGCTAACCAAAAGATCTGCAGTTTGAATCCACCAGCCGATCCTTGGAAACCCTATGGGGCAGTTCTACTCTGTCCTATAGGGTCGCTAAGAGTCGGAACCAACTCCACAGCAATGGGTTTTGGTTCAAATCATGGCTCATTCTTGACCCTCTTCTTTGGGCCTTCATAACCTTAGCTATAACATGACCCTAACACACCTGTCTTAAAGGGTTATGAGAAGTAACTGAAAAACAAAAAGCATCTTCAGTGCCTATTCCAGGGAACACTTTGTAATAAATCCTCATATTTTTTTTCTCCTATACATAAGCGGTATGACAGCAGAAAAGTCAATGAGCTTTGTCCAAGATGTTTTCTTAGAAAACAGGATGTACTGGAACACGGTAATGTTATGAATAGAAAAATGAATTTATGGGGTGGGGGGAGGGCGTCTCTTTGCAAACAGATGTAATCTACTCAGAGCTGTGCTTGTGCATTTAGGCTTCAATGAACCTGTGATTAGCTCTTGCTGCTGGAAAGCTTCAGTCGTGTCTGATCCATTGTGCCAATTTAGGACGTGCTGGCTTTCTTGTGGCCTTTAGCAGCTATATTGTAAGCCACACCATTCATATGAATATTGTCATCCTGGCCAAAGGACTCACTTAATGAGTCAATCAGCACTGAGCTATCAGGCCATACTGAGGACTGCCACCAGAAGAAGGCTTTGATATCCCCAGAATCTACTTGGTTGACATTCCAGAAAGACATACTTTAAACAAAATAGGATGACTGAAGATTTAAAGAAGTTTCATGAGTGCTCTGTGTCAGCTGGCTTAGACTGTAAAGCTTTGGGAGTACAAATTCCACTGGCAGAAAATAGAATATCTGTATATTTCAGCTTTTGACGCCTTTGAGTTAGGATGTTGGCGGAGAATATTGGATATACCATGGACTGCCAGAAGAATGAACAAATCTGTCTTGGAAGAAGTACAGCCAGAATGCTCCTAAGAAGGAAGGATGGTGAGACTACATCTCACATACTTTGGACATGTTATCAGTCCCTGGAGAAGGATGTCATGCTTGGTAAAGTAGAGGGTCACTGAAAAAGAGGAAGACCCTCAACGAGATGTATTGACCCATTGGCTGTAACAGTGGGCTCAAGCATAACAAGGATTGTGAGGGTGGCGCAAAAATAAATAAATAAACTGTAAGTGTGCCAGTTTAAATCTATTTAAAATTATAACTGATAAAATAAATTTGATTATTCAATTTACTACAGTAATATTTGCTAGCTATACCACGTCAACTACCTACATAGATGTGAGAGGGGAGTCAAAATTTTGTGTCTACTAGTACTAGTGAGAGGCATCCTGGTGGTGAAGTAGTTAAAGCACTCCGCTGCTAACCAGAAGGTTGGCAGTTGGAACCCACCACCTACTCCGAGAAAGAAAGATGTGGCAGTCAGCTTCTGTAAAGATTTACAGAGTTGGAAACCCTATGGGGCAGCTCTACTCTGTCCTACGGGATTGCTGTGAGTCAGAATCGATTCGACAGCAATGAGTTAGTACTAGTTAAATACATGCTTTTTATTATACATTTAGAATTGAGCATTAATTTATTTCATATACAAACGTTTTTAGCGCAGAGTAGGGGCTTAGTATGTTTTTTAATAAACTGAATAAAAAGCAATGTGCATTTTTACCTTTATAATTTTATTATTTATTATATAATACATGTACATTATGAGTTAAGCAATAAGACATAAGTAAAGATCATACTCTACTCCCACCACTCCCTTCCAATCTTCTATCCCCAAACTGGCTTTCTGACTGGTCCTGGAACACACTGAGCCTGCTGCCATCAAACCTTCCACCTCTCTGGAATATTCTTCCTTCTAATCTCCATGTGGTTCCTCCTTCACTTCTTTCAGGTCTCTGCCCAAATATCACCTCATTAGTATGACCTTCCTTAACCACATTATACAAACCACTCTCACTTTCACTGATACAGTATTAATAGTATGGTAACTTTGTATGTATACTTATTATCTCACAGTTTCTTTGGAGCAGGAATTCGGGAGCACTTTACCGGGGTGTTTTTGGCTCAGGGCCTCTTATGATTTTGCTGTAAAGATGTCTGCCACGGCTGCAGTCTTCTGAAAGCTTGACTGGAGCTGGAGAATCTGCTTTCAAGACAGCTCACTGGCTTGGCTGTTGGCTGGAGGCCTCAGTTCCTCACTATTTGGGTCTCTCCACAGGACTGCTTGAGTGTCCTTGCAACATGACAGCTGTCTTTCATCAGAGCAGTATTTTATTGGTTAGAAGTGAATCACTAAGCCCAGCCTACACTCACAGGAGAGGGAATTGAACTTCGCCCTCTCAAGGAAAAGATTATCAAGTAATTTGTGGACATATTTTTAAATTAAGTATTTTTTTTATTATATCACACACATAGCTATGAAATATGCTTTTACAGATAATACTGTATGATAGACATCACTGTATGCCAGTATCTGTAGACCTGGTTTATTGTTTGTAAAAGCTTCAAAATAATTCATATTTATTTAATAATTTATTCAACCATTTTCCTGATAATGGCCATTTGATTTATTTCCACTAAAAAGAATCCTTTGGAAAAATACATTCTGGAGTTGTAATAATTATCGATGAATTAATTTCCCAAAAGGTTGTAACAGTTCACATTCCCAAGAGTCGTGTGTGAATCTATTCAACCACATTTGCTTCAGTACTGGATGTCATTAAGCTTTAGGTTTTACTCAATTTGATAGGTTATAAATTATATTTTTGTTGTTTTAATTCCTTAACAACCCGTGAAGTTCAGCATCATTTAGTATTATAGATTTTTCATACCCTCTTGTGAACTGTCTTTTTTATATCCTTTGTATTTTCTCACTGGGTTGCCTGTCTTAATTTGTAAATCCCTTTGTAGCATTCATTCATTCAACAGATGTGTATCAAGTGTCAACAAGTGTTGTTCTAAGCACTGAGGATTTGGTAGAAAATAAAACCAAGTTTTAGCAATAATAGAACTTACATTCTAGTTGGAAAGGACAAATGTATCAGTTAGCCTTTACTGTATAACAACCACCAAAAAACTTAGTGACTTAAAACAACAATTTATTAGCTTATGGTTCTTGGGGTTAGCATTAGGACTAAGTGCAGCTCAGTCATTCTGCGATTCTAGCTTGAGCTCATTCATACAGCTACAGTCAGCTGACAATTCAGCTGGGGATGGATGGTCAGAGATGGTCTCACATGCCAGGTTGTTGGCAGACTATCAGCAAGATGTCTTCTTTCTCTGCCACATAACTTCTATAGCAGGCTAGCTCAAGCTTGTTCACGCTGTTGACATGTGAAGGTGTGAAAGTGAGAGTGGGAGTGTCTTAGGCTGGGTTCTCTAGAGAAGAGAAACCAATCAAATGTATATATTTTAGAGAGAGAGAGATTTCATTCAAGGAAATGGCTCATGCATTTGTGGAGGCTGGCAAGTCCCAAAATCCAAGGGTCAGGCTTCAGGCTCAAGGCTTCTCCCGACTCACATGGTTGCAGGGACTGATGAACTCAAATCTGCAGGACAGATTGCAGGCTGCTTGTTCACTAACCAAGAACCAGAGGTCAGATGACGACAAGTTGAATGCAGGCTCCAGAGTGAAAGCGAGCCTTGCTGGAACATCCATTTATATTCTGGAGGCAGACCACAACCCAAGGGAACTCCCTTTTCAACTAATTGGCAGCTCATAGCAGATCTCATCTTGGAGGGGATTACATTATATTACATAATGGAAGAGAGATCAGTCCCATGTCTGCCAAACCACTGAGAATCATAGCCTAGCCAAGTGGATACATAACATTAGCCATCACAGGGAGCTTTAATATCTTTGAAGCCTAGGCTCAAAATGCAATGCTCTTCTGCTACATTCTATTCATCAAAGCAAGTCACAAGGTTTAGCCCAGATTCAAAGCATGGGGAAATAGACTGTAAACTC
Organism: Trichechus manatus latirostris; assembly: GCF_000243295.1. Classification (NCBI taxonomy): domain Eukaryota; kingdom Metazoa; phylum Chordata; class Mammalia; order Sirenia; family Trichechidae; genus Trichechus; species Trichechus manatus. The sequence continues at coordinate 19,049,553 of NW_004443959.1, read as the reverse complement.
TTGAGGAGAGGAACTGAAAAGAATTTGTGACCATTTTTAATCCATTACAGGAGACTTTTTTTTTTTTTTAAACGAAGAAACCCTTAGTATGGCAGATGATGATAATTGCTATGGAGAAAAATAATAACATACAGAGGGCGTTGATGAAGGAGGCAGTTGCCATCTATTACAAGGTGGTTAGGCAAGACTATGCTGTTGAGGTGTCACTTGAGTAGAAGGCTGAAAGAGTGAGAGGACAACCATATGGAAATAAGAAGGAATATTCCATGGGGAATGCAAAGGCTTGATGGAGCAGACCATGTCCTGGGGTTCTTTGATATTTAGAAATTAGAAAAACAAGCAAGAGAGACTAGAAAGAGATCAGTGAGTAGGAGGAAAACTTAAGAGAGTGTATAAACAAGAAAGTGAAGAGAAAAAAAGTATTCCAAGAAAGAGAAAGTGGTCAACTACTGTCAAAGCTGTTGATGAGAAAAGTAGAAACTCAGAATGACCTTAACCACGAATTGACATGACATTGACTAAGAAATGTCTTGCTGGAATGGTGGAGATGAGAGCCTGATGGGAGCAGGAGAAGTGAGAATGGGAAGAGAGGAAATGGAGACCACAGTTATGGATTATTTTTTTAAGTGATTTGATTGCAAAAGTGATCAGAGAAAGTGGGTGATTCAAAGGGTGATGTGCAGTGAGGAGATGTTTTTAAATAATCCAGTACAGGGGGGGAAATTGTTGATGCAAAAGACGGGAGAACAAATGTTTGATTGATATCTTTGAGTAGACAAGACTTCAGTAAATGTCCTTATTAGGTGCTGTTAAGTCGATTCAGACTCATATCGACCCCATGTGACAGAGTTGAACTGCCCATAGGGTTTTCTTGGCTATAATCTCTATGGAAGCAGATGGCCAGGTCTTTCTCCTGTAGAGCCACTGGGTAGGTTCAGACCACCAACATTTTTGAACATTTACCATTGCACCACCAGGGCTCCTTGGTAAAGTTCAAGCTTTAATAAAGGTAAAGGATACCGTACAGAAGGAGTAAGGAAGAATAGGCAAACGTCAGAGAATTCCAAGAACTCCAGGTCCCTAGGATTTTTTTATGATTGCATAGGACACCTTTTGTTTTTGGATTTTGAACCACCAAGACATGTGCGAGATACCTTGGTCTCAGGGGAGCCAAGGCACAAGTTTACTGAGGGACCTTTTGTACTTCACTGGTCACATAGATAAAACTAGGCTGAGGAAATAGTTAAACCAGGAGCAAACTATTAATGTAAACACTATAGATAAGCTGATACAAGTTGCCTTTAGGGGACTTGCAAACTTTGAACAGCACATTATAAAGGACTAGTTGGTCCAATTTCTCATGTATCTTGGTCAAAGGTTTGGGCAAAGGTACCAGGTTTGCAGGCATCCCTGAAGATAAGAGTGGAACTATCACAGACCAGTTGTGATGTAACTCTATAATTACAGAGGATGCTATGAACAAGGGAACAGGTGGGCCTTACCCTATGAGCTGGAACACTTCAACTACATTGGTAGGAGGAAAGACAGAGATTGCAGGCAGAGATGCAAGTATTGATAGAAGTGATGGTTCTCTCCTAATTGTTTTTGTTTTTTTAAGAAATAGAAAGGAAAAAAAAAGGATTTGATTGGAAGGGAGGATGGGGGAAAAGGTTAGAAGTTTGGAAAAAGTGGAAAAAATGTGAAATAAAAGTATGGGAGAGAGGGAGAATTAATCGCACAAGAAAATGCAATAGGATTGCTGGATCCTCTTGAAGCCAATGGTCTTGAGTGAAAGGGGACTCTCAGCACGGTTTTGTGTTGGTCTTTAGTTGTGTTCTTCTACCTAGGTGTAGACTATTTAATGAGCCGAATTTAATGAAGGTTGGATTTTTTTGGTAGACAACTACAGCAGAGAGACAAGTAGTCGAGGGTGAATATAAAGGCATTATTACAGTGATTGAACATGGAATTTAAGCTGAGTAAAAGAAAATGAGCTCATGAGGAGCGTAGGGGAAAATAAGAAGGTGATGGGATTAATATATCATAGGTCCTAGTAGTACTGAAGAACTGCTAAACATGGATAATAGTCTAGTAAGCTCGAAAGATAGGAGGTGATGGTTAAAAGGAAAATTAATTGAAACAGAGATTCTCATTAAGATAGTAACCTTTTGCCTATCACAGGAATTCCAAATATCTTCCCCAGGAAATTGTTTTTCTTTGATTGTTTATAGTCTTTTTGTCATTTCTACATATGTATCATTCATATAAAGGTCAAATCTCCACCAGAATGTTATACAGATATTACAGAAATAAAAGAGCTTCTGGCGTTTGAGAATATATGTGTCAATGGTTTACCAGAAGCCCATCCTCCAGTGTTCCTCTTTCCATAAATGGTACCACCATCTATCTACCCAATGCATGAAGCTGAAATATTGGTGACACCTTTGATAACTTCCTTAACAGTTACCCCACATCCAATCAATCACCAAGTTCTATATATTGTCCTTCCAAATTGTCTCTTGATTTCATTTATTTGTAGCTATTTTTGTTCATAGTTTTCTCTTTTGTAATATGGGAAAAATAATATTATCTCCCTCATAAGGAAGTTTTGAGATTTAAATAAATTAATACAAAAAAAAATTTTGAGTAATACTTGACACATAGAAAGTATTCCAAAATGTTAGAAATTATCATTATTATTATGATCTTCATTGCTACTATTCTATTCTAAGCCATCATCCTCCCTTACTTGGGCTGTTTCTATATTCCTACAATTATTCCTACTTGTCTTTTCTGTATCAGATTAGATGCTGTTTTCACAATAAGACCTGCCCTGGCCTACTCAACCCCAGACTGGTTCAGGTCTTATTTTTTTTTTTTTTAGCACTTTGTAATCAATTATAATTAATTAAAATATTTTGATCAATTTACTATTTGTCTAACATTTATTTGATATCTACCTTTTCCAGTAAGCTGTCTTTTCTCATAAAGCTCCCGAATATCAAGGATCATGTCTTGCAGTGGTTAAGAGGTCAGCTGCTAACCAAAAGGTCAGCAGTTTGAATCCACCAGCCACTCCTTGGAAACCCTAGGGGGTGGTTCTACTCTGTTCTACAGGGTTGCTATGAGTCAGAATCGACTCGACAGCAATGAGTTTGTTTTGTTGGTGTATCTAGTGACTAGACAAGGGCTTGGCCTATGATAGGTTAAACAATTGCTTCTTAAAAAATATTGAGGCTGAAAATGCATAATGTTTAACATTTACTAGATAATGTAAAGACAGTAATAGACATTCTTTATCACCATCGGTTTTACTTTAAAACAAAGGTGATGTTCAGAACATGTAAGAGCAAAGAGGCATGTGCTTTGGAACACCTGCCAGCTGCTGTGCTCAAGCAAGGTTCTGGAGGCCTGGATGACAAAGGAGGTGGGGGTAGGGGTGGAGGAGCAGGAGGCAGGGCAGGGCGCTGTGTACCAGCCACTATCAGTCCTGCCTTGAAGTCTGTTGGACAGACTCCCAAAGAGTTATGTAAAAATCCTCATGAGAAAGAAAAGGGCAAAAACTGTAGAAATCCAACAAAATAGATTCACTGGAGATGAGAAAAAGATTCTAGATTTGAAATATCACTACTTCATACTGGGAAAAATGCCTGTCTGTGTTTAGTAGAGCCTGAAAACTTAATATTTCCTACTTCAAATTGAGGATTAGAATAAATGGAGAGAAAATAGCTGCATCATGGTGATATTTCTAAATATTTTATGCATTTTTCCTTACTCAATTAAGGGTATAAAGAGTGTGTCTTAAAAGCAAAGCTATTATTTGTTTCAATATATTCAGTAAACTGTGAAAAGGGTAACGTAAGAAGGGAAAAAAATCCATGAAACGACTGTAATTTATGTAAAAAGGTTGCTTTGGGAAGCTTTTAAATGTCACTTTAAGCTTGTTTACCTCTTCCATACATCAATTTTCAAAACTTTCAAAAGAGAGTTTTTACCTAGAAAACATTGACAAAATATACTTAATCAGCCCTAACTTACCTTACCATACCCAGTAGTCTTACGTTCGTTTTCCATTGAACCAATAATCCATGATATCTGCCCCAGACTTTAACATTCTGGATACTGGTGGAATGTTAAGGCCAAAGTCAACAGAACAGTACCTATATAATAGATGAAAATCTTAAGATCTTACACATTAAAACTTTTTTTTTCTGTACTACAGTGTAATGGAAAGTATGATGTGGGGAAATCACCTTTCAAATAATTTTCTTTAGGGGTATGCAGAATAAATAATACAGCTTTAATGTTGTCTACACTAAGAAGCATAATCACGCTAAGGCTGTCAAGACCTCAAAATCTGGGATAACATTAACATAGTCATCTATCGTTGTTGTTGTGAGGTGTGATCCAGTCAGCTCCGACTTACAGCAGTCTCGTGTATAACAACAAAACGTTGCCCAGTCCTGCACCATCTTCATGGTCACTGGTACGTTTGAGTCCATCGTTTTGGCTTTTATGTCAGTTTATCTCATTGAGAGTTTCCCTTGTTTTTGCTGGCTCTCTACTCTACCAACAATGATGTCTTTTTCTAGCAATTGGTCTTTCCTGATGACGTGTCCAAAGTAAGCGAGTTGAAATCTCTTCATCCTCACTTCTAGGAGCATTCTGGTTGTATTTCTTGTAAGATTGATTTGTTCGTTCTTCTGGCATTCTCAGTATATTTAATATTCCTCACCAACACCATAGTTTAATTGCATCAATTCTATCTTCCTTTTTTTAAATATTTTTCTATCGTACTTTAGGCAAAGTTTTACAGAACAAGTAGTTTCTCATTAAACAGTCAGTACATATATTGCTTTATAACATTGGTTAACAACCCCACGGCATGTCAACAATCTCCCTTCTCGACCTTGGAGGACCTTTTTTTTTTTTTTGGTGAAAACAGACATAGCCAAAGATATACCATTTCAGAAATTTCTTCATGTACAAGTCAGTGACATCAATTACATTCTTCCAGTTGTGCTGCTATTCTCACTATCCTTTTCCAAATTATTCCATCACCATTATCTTCAACTCAC
>NW_004443959.1:18976842-19038599 GCF_000243295.1 Trichechus manatus latirostris | reverse complement strand
TATGGGGTTTGTTGAGCTTCTTGGATGGTCAGCTTTTCATCTTTCATGATACTGGGGAAGTTTTCTGTCAGCAATTCTTCAATGATCCTCTCTGTGTTTCTGTTTTCTCCCCCTGATCTGGAACTCCGAACATTCGTAGATTTTTGCTTTTGATTGTATCCCACATAATTCTCAGGGTTTCTTCATTTTTCTTCGTTCTTTTTTCTGATTTTTCCTCAAACAGAGTTGTATCCAAGTGTTTGTCTTCAATTTCGCTGATCCTGTCTTCCTTCATTTCAAACGTTCCTCAGCCCTTCTGTGACACTGCCCATTTCTGAAACCTTGTTGTTTATCTTTTAAATTTCTAATTGTTGTTTTTTGTAGGATTTCTAGTTGTAAATTTATTTTAGCATTTTGTTCCTGTATTCTTGAATTATTCCATATTTTTTACTGTATTTTCCATGAATTTGTGTGTCTTTTCCATGAATTTGTCTATTTTTTCCTGCTTTTTGCTTCAACTCTTGGATAAGTCTGAATATTAGAGATTTGAATTCCTTATCAGTTAGGTCTAGTGCCTTTTCTTCTACTGAAAGGTCAGCTGGTGTTTTATTTTGGATGCCTACTGGAATCATCCTGTCCTGTTTTTGTAAATGTTTTGATATTGTCTGCTGTCTTTGGGGCATTCAGTAGTTATTTTCCTCATTTATTGATTGTAGATTTGTTTGTTTCTTCCTGCTTTTTTGTTTTATTTTGTTATGTCTGAGCAGGCGGGCTGTGTGTTCTTTGTTGTTTGCTCATCTGTGGGTTTGATACTTTTCACCTCCTTCTCCAATGGGCAGGATCAGTCACTCAGGTATGGTACTGCAGGGCAGCTCCAGCTGAAGGGGAGTTGCAGGGATGGGTTTTCTGTGGCACATACTAGGGCCAACAGGGCGGACTGGGAATCAGTGCAGGGCAGGTTCTGGTAGGCCGTGTCTGTTGTGCTTGGGGGTGTGATGTTCAGCACATGGTGCAGGTAGGCAGGAAGGAGGGAGGAGATTGTGATGTGTGGAGCTAAGATGGGTATGGGAAAGAGGAGAGAGAAGAGAGAGGAACAGGAGCCAAAAACATACACACAAACAAAAAAGAATGCTAAGGGAGCTTCCTATTGGAGTGGAGAGATGCGAGACTGAGAAATGGAGAAAAATAAAAATGAAGAAAAAGAAAAAGGGTAAAAGAAAAAAATGGTTAAATCGAGAAACTGGAAATGAAGAAAGACAAAAAGGGAAAAAGAGAGAGAAGAAAACAAAACAAAGAAACAAAAAAATACAAAAAAACAAGAAAAAAGAAGTGCTCCCAGGGATGTCATTGTGCATCTGTGCAGAGTAAGGGAGTATCTCCCAAGCCGCACAGCACTGCCCAGCCTAAAGCAACTCCCAAACTGAGAAAAGAAAAAGAAAGGAATGAAACAAACAAATCAAAACAGAACAAACAAACAAAAGCCCCTGGGGTCCCACCAGCACGGCAGCACTGGCCAGGAAGCAGTTCCACAGTCTAGCAGCACCTCGTAGCCCCCCAGGAAGAATCAAAAATAGCCACACCAGAAGCCAACAAATGACACTCAGGGAGCTGGCCAGTAGGGTCGGATGGAATCCAAGTGACACCGGGATGAAGCCAGTGCTTCCCAGCCAAGAGACTGTAGCCACGGGAAGCAGAGGAGGCTGAGTAGAGGTGAAGAAGGATGGGGGATGGGAAAGTATATATCGTTGGTTACCAGATGTTCTTTCTCCTGCTGGAAGCTCTGTGAAGCTGCTTTCTCATACTCCCTGTTCGCCAATCTCTGATAGGAGTCCAAGATGGCGGACCTATGCTGCAGTAGCTGATAGGGGACCTCTGCATGTATCTCTCCTCGCTCTCTGTTCTTGGTCAGTTTCTTATTCTATTTGGTGCTTGGCTGAATTCTTTATCTCTTCATTTGATGCTTAGGGTTTCAGGACTGACGTGTGACTCTGTTTGACTTAGTTTTTCAGATCTTTGCTGTGGAGGGATAGCGTGGTGCTTCTGACAATAGTGCCATGTTGCCCAGAAGTCCTGCTGTCTTCCTTTTTCATTGTCCAGCTTCCTTTTTCATTGTCCAGCTTTCGCATGCATACGAGGCAACTGAAGACACCATGGCTTGAGTAAAGCAAACCTTAGTCATCAAAGTGACATCTTTGCTTTTTAACACTTTAAAGAGGACTTCTGCAACAGATTTGCCCAATGCAGCGTGTCAGTTGATTTCTCAACTGTTGCTTCCAGTGGCCGTTAATTGTTGATCCAGGTAAAATGAAATCTTTGACAACTCCAATTTTTTCTTCACTTATTTATTAGGGATAGTGAAAGATGGATTCTAGAAATATTTCCTCTCTGAATATGAAGCTGAATAGTCAGACTTGGCTGATTTATTTGATCAAAATGTATCAAATATCCAGATCCAAGGGCTTGCTAAACATGTATCTTGAGGGATGCCACTTAAACACTCAGCACTGATTTCTCATCTATAAAATGGAGAAAATTATAATATTTGCCTTATCTAATGTAACATGTATTGGAGAAAATCAGATGGGCAAAAACAAGCTGTGAACAGTAATAGGTCAAGGTCGGCTTCTTAGGGCCTGCGGCCCGTGCAGTTGCTTGGAGTCAGAGCTCCGTGGTTGGAAGTCAACTGCGTGCACTTGGTTTAATGCTCTACTGCCATCGTTCTGAAATGTTTGAAACTTTCAGTTTGTTCTGGGCCCTGCAAATTACATAGCCGGTCTTGCAACTGGTGTTCTGTTGTATATGTTAAGAGGTGATGTGTTGTATATGTTAAGAGGTGACGAGAAATGTCCAGACAGAGGGTCAGAAAGTCCACACAGCCTGAAGGTTGGCTGGTGGGTGTCTGTCGTGCATTCAGTCAGCAGTGCCTCAGTCTGCAAGGCAGGACTTGTCCCGACTCTGTCGCATAGTCTTCTCTATAAACTTGTGTGTAGTTTTTTCTTCCTATTGTGTCACTGACGTCTTTAGCTGAATAAGATTTTTCTACCCAACAAAAACCCATTGCCACTGAGTCGTTTCCCACTTATAGCAACCCTAAAGGACAGAGTAGAACTAACCCATAGGGTTTCTAAGGAGAAGCTGGTAGATTTGAACTGCTGACCGTTTGATTAGCAGATGTAGCTCTTAACCACTGTGCCACAAGGGCTCCTAGATCTTTCTAGGACAGAAAAAAAAATCATTCTGCAGTTTTTCTTTCATCCTTTTTTTTTTTTTTTTTTTTTGGAGAACTTTTAAGTGTCTAGTTGCTTTTTCTTCACTGACTGTTAGTGCAAAAACAAAACAAAAAACCAGTATCATTTTATCTCTCTCTAAATCCCCCATTAGCCTGCCTGGACTCCGGTGCTTGGCAGGAAGTAACACCTGATAACTAGCAGGTCTGAAGCTGTTCCACTCCCATGAGTGTGATTAGATAGGGCCATGGCTTGCTCCATCGAAGTCCTGAAATGAGTACAAATGGCAGACTAAATTTCAAAAATGCCCACCAGGATTTTTATCCAAGCAGTACAGTTTAAGGAACGCTCAGATATAAATATTTTCTATATGATAATATAGAGCATTTTATAAGGGGATGTTTCTTTGCCCTTAAAATAATGAGGGCTGTTTTGGATTATGGAAAAAGTTCTGCACTTAAAAATCCTGAGAAAAAGTCAAGTGGCAAAATTGAAAAGAAGCTATGCATTGGGAAAACAGTTTTTCATAATAGGTTTAGCATGAACATTTTTAAATAAATAATGCTATGTATATTTTAATAGACAAGAAATAAACTTGATATTTTTCATTTACAATGAAGTACAAAACATAATAGAGAAGTATCAGTGTGAAACACTATTTTGAGCAGTTTTAATTATATATCTTGAGGAAGTACGAAGAACTTGAATCCATATATAATCCAAACACTTTATATTAATTCCTTCTAAACACTTTTCTCTGAAAGAAAACCTTTTAGTTAATTAGAAAATGTACGGAATCTTCAAATGAGAAACTAACATACAAGGAATCTTTATGACTTATCTTCACCAAAATCCATCTCCAGTTAGAAAGAGAGTAGCCTGAAATAGGAGGGTGAGGATGGGAAAGTCAGGGTCCTGTGAGTCTGCAACAGAGGTAGAATTGGAGTTGCAGATCTTGGAGACTAATGTTAGGATACAAGCCTCCAAAACACAGTGACAGATATATAGCTGCCAGGGATTAGCCAGGCATGAAGAGTTGAAAATTATTATTCGAGAAAACACAAACTTATACCAAGAATTCTAAATGTTTTAAGTTCACTAACATGGGAGGTGGTTCGGTGGTAGAGTTCTCACCTTCCACGCCGGAGACCTGGTTCAATTCCTTGCCAGTATGCTCACGTGCAGTTACCTACAGTCTGTCAGTGGAGGCTTCTGTGCCGCTATGACGCTGAATGAGTTTCAGAGGACCTTCCAGACTAGGATGGACTAGGAAGAAAGGCCTGGTGATCTACTTTTGAAAATTAGTCAACAAAAACTCTATAGTTCACAATGGTCTTGTCTTCCACCCATCATGGGGTGGCACAGGATCAGGCATTGTGCATGGGGTCTCAATGAGTCAGGGTCCTACTCAATGGCAGTTTACAACAACAACAAAATTAGCATCAGTGTTTGCTAATACTCACAAATACACATACTCCAAGAATGGCAAGAAAGTTCAACTCTCAAGTCAATGCCCATCTCTGATGATGGTAGCCCAGACAGCTAAATCAGAAGGACTTTGAAGTCTGTCCAGTCTCAGTTGTATAAATATCCCATAAATTATTAGCAATATTTATCATAGCTAAGATGTTATCAAGGAGTCATGGTGGCAAAAGACTTGGCCATCTGCTCCTGTGAAGATTTCAGCCTAGAAAGCCCTATGCGGCAGTTTTACTCTGTCATATAGGGTCACTCTGAGTCAGAATCGACTTGGCACAACAACAAATTATAAATGGAAACTTAGATATATGTTTGTCATTCTTGAATTTGAGAGCATTAGGATACTTTTTTTTATTCAGCAATCAAATAACTTTTCGTTCTGAGGCAGCCCATCGATCTTGTAAGTTAGTAATGACATGGGTAATTACGAGCCAGCACTACATCAGTGTTAGAGAAAATTGGAATATGATCCATTGTTCTCTTCTACACACATGTAAGGATAACTATCTAGTAAATGGAGAGATACAGTTTCATTTCAAATACTGTCTTCACAATCAAATAGAGAGCATAAACTGAGCCCTGGTGCCACAGTGGTTAAATCACTTGGCTGCTAACCAAAAGGTCGGCAGTTCAAAACCACCAGAGGCTCTGAGGGAGAAAGATGTGGCAGTCTGCTTCCATAAAGTTTTCTGTGAATTAGTAATTAAAGTATATATTTAGGAGTAAATCATAAAATTTGAACTTAATGCCACTATGGCATATAAAAAGTTAACACATTTGTTTATGTTATATTCAAAGAAAGAGTATTTTCCAAATAAGACTTGCTTTGTGTTCCAATCTGAACACTTATTTGGAGTTGAACAATTCACAAGTAAATTCATCATTGTTCAGCTTCAGTTTCCTCATCCAGAAAAGAAAAAGGAAGTAATAGCAGGTGTCTCATAAAGATGCTAGAAGTATTGAGTGAGATAATATAAGTGCCAGTTTCATATGTATTCAATATATAGGTAATGACTGGTAACATCTGGGATGTCTTTTCTGGAAAAAAACCCAATGCTGTCCATATTTTCTATATTGTCTCTACAAATTACCAGAATTAGGGAATCATTATTGCTTCCCAACCAAGTTGTCCCATTTTTACGACAGGAGAACAAAATTATGAGACACATAGAATGTTGGACATACCATGAAAAATATTTATTTGAAATGAATATGTGAGAAAATGAATTCGTGATACTACTCTCTGGGTAGTATCATTGATCAAATAACAAATCAACTATCACACCGAGCCTGTTGATGCTGGTACTTAGAAGGAAGATACATCAGACCTTTCCCCAGACTTCTCTGTTAAGCACTGACAGCATTGCTTAAATTCAAAAAGATCATCTTCTGACACTCCAAGCTTCAGCTACAGGCTCATTATTCAGGCTGGAAATGAAAAGGCAAAGCTGACTCCTTGCTGTCTTAATATTTGTTCCTGACATTGAGCAAAAAGCACAAAGGCTCTTTTTAAGCCATGCTGGAAGTTCTGAACTGTGGAAACTTCTCTGGAAGGTCCCCTACTTCCCTTCTCTTCTCATATGATTATAATCATCTCTTTTCCTGCACTCTGACATTTTCTAAGACCCAAATGTCATTATGTAAAGAAAACATTGGCAAGAAAAGAGGACTGTCAAGGCTGATTTTGGGGGGAAAAAGCATCTGTTCTTGTCATTTCCCTTGTCTACATTTGACCCTGCTTGAATATCTCCTTTTATCACATTGACAATCAAAATAGTTGTACATTTTCTTTGACTCTCTATATAACTCCATTATTCTCTCTCCTTCTATCAGCCCTCCGCAGATCATTTCCAAAACTCTATCCCCATCTTTAAGAAGCTGATTTTTTCCAACCACTGGACATGTCTGGTGGTTGATCCCTCAGGCGTTCAAAATACACATTTTGCACACACAAAAAAATTCACATCCCACAACTAAAAAGTACAAGAAGAGTATCGTTTTAAATATTTCAAGAATGCAACTTAATCTCCATATTAAGCCCTCATTTTATTTAGTCGAAGTTAATAAACCTAGTCAATTCAAAGAAAAATCAGTCATGCGGCTTTATTTCTTCTCTCAAGATGGCATCATTCAGGAGGTGGGCCATCCATAGAATGGGACATGGTTGGTGTGCATGCCTGCACTCTACTCTCTACTGGCATCTCCTGAGATGTGAGTTGGCCCACTTGGTCCTTGGTTTCCATTCACCGTACATTCCCATTAATACCCAATGTTATTTACATGTATGCCAGGCATCCATCACACCCAAGCAGTCAGACTGTTGCCTCTTCATCCTGACCACTAGGGTCCACATGTCCAATAATCTTCCACTGGCCACCTCAGTGTCAGCCTCTGGAACTGCTGGAAACATGTGGGTTTGAATTAGACCCTCTCCCTAAACATACCACACTGCCAAAAATACTCTAGGATTACTGCATCACACCGGTGCAGGGCTTCTCTGTACAAACAAGGCTTGCCTGTTCCCTGAGCATCAACTTAAAAGCAAAGTGCCATTTAATATGCTCTCATATCCCCAATGCTCTCTGAGGGTTCTATTAGGAATTCCAGCCTCGAAGATGAGTTCTCTCTCAGGAGCGCATCAGAATCTAGGAACTCTTGTCCCTTTTCTGAAGTGCTGCTTTCACCAGCTCAGTTGTTATTTAGTTGGAAAGGGAAGGTCTGGGGTAAAACTGAAATGGCGGAGTTGTGTGCCAATAATATTATCCCAGTTTATGTCCAGGACCAAACTCTTTAATTTTCCCCTTGTAACGATTGTTGTGGAGGCCCCTGTAGCGGGTTTGGTGGGCGTGTCCATCCCTCAGCTGCTAGAGATGCTGTGGCTGTGGCTGACACCTGCACCCTTCTCCCCAGGATTGCCTTTGGTCTGTTGAAGGCTCCTGTAAGTTGCCATTGAGTCTGACTCATGGTGACCCCATGTGTGTCCGAATAGAACTGTGCTCCATAGGTAGCAGCTGAGCATGTCAACTGTTTGTCCAAGGGTACCTGGAAAATACTACACTTCTCTCAGCCCCTCTAGTTCCTAGCCAATGACTGAGTGGGATAGGGTAACAAAAACTCCTCTTTCTCACCTTAAGACATGATGGCATCTGCCAGGTAAAGTAGGCTGGATGGTTCTTCCAGCTCCAGCTGAGGCTGAGTGTCACCAGACACCGCATCCCTGGGCTCTTCCTTCCCCCTTTTCAATCCTGCTTCACTCACTTCCTCAGGCATATGGGTCCTTATCTCAGAGTTTCCTTTTTGGGAACCAGATCCAAGACATTCTTCTTCCTTCCTGGTCCGTTTCTTCTTCATCTTCTCAGGGTTTCCCTTCAGATACAATTTATATTTTAATATGTACAGGTATTGCTTCTACAAGATCTGATTCATCCATCCCTCTCTTCTGTTCCAGATGCCCCTTCCCTCATTTACCCCTACATCAGTGCAAATAAAACAGTTAACCATTTCCTCGTTGGTGTCCCTACCTGTAATCCCTCTCTTTTCTCTAAGCTCTCCATGAGCATAATTGCCTGACTGCATTTTCTAAGCAGAGCTTCGCCACCATTGTCCTAACAGTTAGCTTCCAACGCAGACCATTCACAATATGCCCTTTCGATTTTGGCATTTCCAACTCTGTTTTAAACCTCTTCCACTCCAATCCAACTGGATTACATGTCATGATTTCCTGCCTGTGACTTCACTCTGTTTTCCTCGTGTACAGCATCCATGTCTACAACATCCACCTTCATTTATCTAAATTCTATTTATATCTCAAAGCTAGGTTTGCTGGACTTAGAAAATAAAAACACAGGACACCAGATGTTGCGCGTTGCTGCTGTTAAGTGCCGTCATGTTGCTTTTCAACTCATAGCAACGCCATGTAACAGAGTACAACTGCCCCCAAAGGGTTTTTTTGGCTGTAACCTTTACAGGAGCAGATTGACAAGTCTTTGTCCAGCAGAGCAGCTGCTGGGTTTGAACCACCAACCTTTCAGTTAGCAGCTAAGCACTTAACTGTTGTGCCACCTGGACTCCTTAATATTGCACGAAATAAATACTCATACTAAAAAAATTATTTTTTATTTGAAATTCAGATTTAACTGAGTGTGCTGTACTTTATGGGGCAACCTTACTCAAAGATTGACTGAACCGATTCCACCCTCATGAAACCTCCATTGGTTTTCTACCTCTCCACCTGGAAGATCACTGTTTTTTTCTCTTTCGCAGCTGGGACATTTGTTGACCTTTATTTTTATCTTTTTTCTGGCACTTAGCCTTTTCTACTTTGTACAGTTAGTGTTTTACATTTAGAAAGCTTATTTTCAAAATGCTATTACTCAAGATTGGTGGGGGGTGGGCTCCTGGGTTATTGAAAATACATGAAGTTGCAACCAGCTATTATACAACAACTGAAAATATTTGTGACTTGATTTTACATGTGTCTTAGAAAAAGAACCTCTCTATTATGATGTGTGAAATTTCCCAGGCAGTCTAAGTGAAAATGTGAATGTCCTCCACCTTTCTGTGAAGCTGGTGCATGCTTTTATGGTAAGTGTGAGTTTATTCGGGATTTTTATCAGCAAGAATTGAATATTAACTTCATGTAGAGTCTTCTTCATGTCTTGACAAGTCAGTCATCAATTCCAAGCCCTGAGCAGGTCTTTTAAAAATTCCTTATAATGTCTTTGATATCTGTTACATACTAGTTGCCACCAAGTGATTTCTGGCTCATGGCGACTCCATGTGTGTCAGAGTATAACTGCTGTATAGGTTTTCAATGGCTAATTTTTTGGAAGTAGATCACTAAGCGTTTCTTTTGAGGTGTCTCTGGGTGGATTCAAACCACCAACCTTTCGGTTAGCAGCTGAGCATTAACTGTTTGTACCACTTAGGGACTGCTATCTTTTATATATCCCTTTTGATATCTCTTATGAAAATGTAGATAGATATTACCTATTGTTTTTGATCGTGTATCCTTGTGGGAAAATTCTCAAACAATATAAGTAAAAAGAAAACCCCTTTTAAAAAGTCTTCGCCTTTCTATCCCCTCCTCACTCAAAATAATTATGGTATATCTTTTTGCAGTGGCCTTATAAGCTAACCGTGTATTGTGGACATCTTTCTTGTCAGTCTGGGGAGAGCTTTCTTATTCTTATCCGAAAGACCTACCAGCAGCATCATATTCAGATTCCCCTTCCAGGAGGCTGAGGGAGTAGGGCAGCGGACTACCTTTGGTTGTCTTCCTTCGGAGTCAGCCTCAGCTACAGGGCTGCCTGGGCCCAAGTCATGCCCTACCCCAGGCGGCCCACACCAGAGGCTGAGTGAGGCGTGGGGTGAAGCCCCAGCAATTCCACCTGACGGGACGGCTGACAGGCAACTCTCGAGAACTCTCGCCACGGTGACCAAGCCTTGGTTTGACTTCTCCGTCTCTAGTCCTGCTTCCTCCTCCTCCTCTTTACAAGGATAACACACTGCTGTGGAGTCGATTCCGACTCCTAGCAACCCTGTAGGACGGAGTAGGCCTGCCCCGTAGGGTTTCCGAGGCTGTAAATCTTTATGGAAGCAAACTACCACATCTTTCTCCGGAGGAGTGGTTGCTGGGTCAAACCACTGAACTTTTGGTTAGCAGCCGAGCACTTTAACCACTGCACCACCAGAGCCCCTCTATACAAGGATAGATCCCTAATAAACATTCTGCACCTCAAGCTCTGACTCAGTGTCTGCTGCCAAAAACTCATGACCTGTGACATACGCATTTAACCAGTATCCCATCGACAATCATTTAGTTAATTACGGTTTCTGCTTTTACAAAATGGCTCGGCAATAAACATCTTTAACATATACCTTGGAGCACTTATCTGAATATTAGGATATGTTCCAGAACTGGAATTGTGCGGTGATCAAAGGGTAAGTGTAAGCAGTTGGAAGGGGTTGAGGCCCCAAAGCCAGCCATGTATCCGTCATTGCTTTCAGAGATCTGCTGAGCAAGCTGTGCCCACAATACAAAAAACAAATGAGAATCAAATACAGATTGTATGAATAGGCAAATAGGGAGTGTCCCTTAAATGCAGGATGTCTTTGGGAATTCTGATGTGAATCAAAGAATGTTGCTTAGACTTCAGGCCTTTGGGGGTCTGCAGTCGTTGTGGTTGTTAGTTACCATCGATCCCGCGCCAGCCCATGGCGGTCTTAGGAACAACAGAATGAAACCAGGCACAGACGCCTGGTCCCGTGCCATCTTCATGATCGTTGATAGGCTTGAGTTCACTGTTGTAGCCCTGCGTATTGTGAGTAACTTCCAACCTAAGGGGGCGGCTCATCCTTCAGCACTTTATAGGACAATATACTGTCGTGATCCATAGGGTTTTTATTGGCTACTTTTTGGAAGTAGTTTGCCAGGCCTTTCTTCCTAGTCTGTCTTAGTCTGGAAGCTCTGCTGAAACCTGTCCACAATGGGTTACCCTGCTGGTGTTTGAAATATTGGTGGCATAGCTTCCAGCATCATAGCAAAATGCAACAGACTGACAGATGGGTGGTGAGGGGTATAACAGGTACCTCTTGCTAAATCTAAATCATGAGGATTCCCGTATTTAGCTAAGTGGGTGCTGAGTTTTTTCACCTAACCAGTCCCTTGTATGCGTATGCCTAGCCTGCCTTATCCAGAACAAAGACGCGAGAGTCACCTCTAGAGTTCACCCCGCCCTGTCAGCATGTTGGGAGGAATCCGGTTGAACACACCCTGACCTTGGGTGCAGGCAGCGAAAGAGGAAGGAGAAATCCTGAACTCACTGAAGTCACAGTAGAAATACTCACTAGTAAAAACTGGACCAATGGATTTTCAGAATCTGAACGATCAGGTTAAAGCAAAACCCGTTGCTGTCGAGTGGATTCCAACTCATAGCGACCCTATAGGGCAGAGTAGGACTGCCCCATAGGGTTTCCAAAGAGCAGCTGGTGGATTTGAACTGCTGATCTTTTGGTTAGCAGTTGAGCTCTTAACCACTGCACCACAAGGTTTAGGAAGAGAAAATAGTACAGAGGGTGACGGGGGGAGGGGGCATGGAAATCTGTTTAGATAGTCCTTGGAGCTGTTCAAAAATACTTCCATCTCTCTCCTGCCAAGCGTATTGCAGGCTCACATTTACTATCCGCTTAGACGGGTCCATGTGACTTGCTCTGAAAGCAGCCGAGAATAGGAAGGATATGTGTCACTTCAGGTGGACATTTGAAGAGTCAGAGTATGCCTTACTGCATTTATTCTTCCCTCTGGCATAGTGACCAGCAACATCCAAATCGTACCTGGTCCTCAGCATACGCCCCTGAATGACTATAATGAACAAAGCCCTTGCTGAACCTCACTGTATGTGTTGTTGATAGTCATTGAAATTTGGGGATTGTTTGTTACTGCAGCACAAACTAGCCTATCCTAGTTCAGACTGTTAACAGCATCAATGTTTTTTGATACATGTAATTCTCTGTGGAGCCTTAGAGGCAGTGGTTAAGAGCTCAGCTGCTAACTAAAAGGTCAGCAGTTCGAATCTACCAGCTGCTCCTTGGAAATCCTTTGGGGCAGTTCTGCTCTGTCCTATATGGTCGCTACGAGTCGGAAGCAACTCGACAGCAATGGGTATAATTCTTCATGGACTTACGCGTGGAGAGGAGAATCTAATCTACCTATACATCACATGAAGCTATAGATTTCTCAAGCACAAATCATGACCAGAGGTAAAATGTATGTTATGCGTGTCCGAAACTGTAAGTGGAGACACCACATGTGGGTTTTCTTCACCGTGACCTCCGTAAGTACTGACCCTGCTATGTAGTTTTCCTGAATTTGCATCATCTATCTTGCACACCAAGGAGCCCTGGTGGCACAGTGATTAAAGCACTTGGCTGCTAAAAAAAAGATTGGTGGTTCAAACCCAAGAGCCACTCTTCGGAAGGAAGATATGGCAGTCTGCTTCCATAAAGATTTACAGTCTTGGAAACTCTATGGGGTCGCTATGAGTCAGACTTGACTCGACAGCAGTGAATCTGATTTTTTTTTTTTTTTTTTTGTATCTTGGACACCATCATGTGGGGAGATACATCATGTCCTTGGCCTAGTCTGAATAATGACATGATTTCAAGCTCCTTCTCCACCATCAGCTCTACTTCTTATGCTGCCAGGAGAGATGAGGAACCCAGATGGGAATGTGATCCTTGCCATCATTTATGGCAGCCCTTCCCTTCCTTCTAGAATTTGTGTTGAATCATTGTATTATTTTTTAGTATCTCTTTGTGACTTGACTCTCCGTTTTAAGACATGTGAACAGTTTATCTCAACAATACTCTTCTCCATACCTGATAAAACCTACTAATTGCTTCCTTCTCTGTTTGCAGACATGATTTGGCTTGAATTTATCATACCTTGCTTGGAGCCCCATCAACCCTGAAGAATGACAATGACACAAACCTGAATCTACTCCTGTTTATAGTAGCACTACCTGAGCTCATACAGTTTTTAAATGTGAGTAGTTCCCATCTCATTATATTGTAACAACACTGCTGTGAAATAGAGGCAAATGTTATTCTGTGCATCACTGTTTTAGCGATGTCTTTCAAGAAACAGTCATTTTTTTCTTTCAGGAATGGAACCATAAGTAGCCTTTCTGCTATTGGCTTGTGGAAAGTAAAATCTATCTGAGAACCCTAGAGTTTTGGATTGTGTTATGGATTGAATTGTGTCGTCCAAAAATATGTGTCAACTTGGCTATGCCACAATTCCCGGTGTTGTGATCTGATGTAATTATCCTGCGGGTTGTAAATCCCAACCTCCATGACATTAATGAGGCAAGATTACAGGCAATTATGTTAATGAGGCAGGACTCAAGTTGCAGGATTAGGTTGTATCTTGAGTCAATCTCTTTTGAGATATAAAAGAGAGAGTAGAGCAGAGAGGAGTGGGATTTCATACCACTAAAAAGGAAAAGCTGTGAGCAGAGTGTGTCCTTTGGACCAGGGGCCCCTGAGCTGAGAAGCTCCTAGACCAGAGGAAGATGATAACAAAGACCTTCCCCCAGAGCCGACAGAGAGAGAAAGCCTTCCCCTGGGGCTGGCACCCTGAGTTTGGACTTCTAGCCTCATAGCCTGTGAGAGAATAAATTTCTGTTTGTTAAAGCCATCCACTTGTGGTATTTCTGTTACAGCAGCACTAGATAGCTAAGACAGAATGAGATGAAAGTGCCTTACATCTCTAGTCAGGAAATTTACCAAAGGAAGTAAATCATTTTGACCATGTCATCATTTGGAAAATCATAGACTAGAAGCAGCATTAGAGTTTATTTAGTCACCACCTGCCCAACCTCTCCCCATTTTATAAATGCATATTACATGTATAAGAATGAAAAATTTGCTTTGCTACACGTGTAGAGATTGAAAGACATACATCCCTGGCACTGAAAGGAAAACATAGGTCACCGTGTGGTGGAAGATGTGCAATGCACTAAATAGTACAACAGTTTGTGGAGAAAACATGGCAACACGTTTGTACTACACATTTTCATTGGACATATTTTGGGGTTTTAATTTCTATTTATGTTAATAGCAACAAATCACACATGAACTATTACTTTCAAATTATCCTTAAAACAAAAAAAACCCATTGCTGTAGAGTTGATTTGACTTATAGTGGCCCTACAGGACAGAGTAGAACTGCCCCATAGGGTTTCCAAGGAGTGGCTGGTGAACTCAGACTGCCGACCTTTTGGTTAGCAGCTGAGCTCTTAACCACTGTGCCACCAGGGCTCCAAATCATCCTTAGAAACATGTATATGTCAACAAAGTACATTTCTAAGTTCCAAGAATCCTCATGCGTAGTCCCAGTTCTGACCGAGATCTGTACGGGGGGGTGGGGGGGATGGTGAAGAGGGAATAATCAGTTTCCCTTATTTGAAGTTAGAGAATATTTTATCCTGAACATTGGGAAAAGGTACATGCTCTGGAGCTTTCAAAGACATCTGAAGATTAATCAAATACATTTCAAAAGAATTTTATTCTTGAATTATTATTATTATTATTATTGCAGACTGACCAATCAGATAATCTCCATCATGCATTTGCTAACAAAAGCCAAAAAGTTTATTTATTTGTTAAGTGGCACATTTATTTTAAAAGTTTCCCAAGCCATTCCCTTTTCTACATAGTCTAAACATTTAATTAAGTAATATAAACAATTCAGGAAAAGTCATATATTTAATAGATCGTAAGTAATCAAATATCAGTATTCTAAGTGTACAATATAAAAGTGAGGTTATCAGAATACTTAATTAACCAGAATGCCCATGTGCCAATAATGGAAGCCAGTGTTGCCTCTTCAAAACAATGAACACGATATACTCTTAACGTCATTAATATTTCTGTTATCCCTTTTAGCAATTTAAATTCACTAAAATAAAAAATAGGAGCAGTTGTGGAACGCTCTTATGTCTCATATTTCAACAAAGATTACATTCGTTTGAGAACTTCACCTTCAGAATAACGATATGAAGATGAATCTCATTACAACTTTAAAGAGCACTACACAAATGCTAAGAATTAAGATCCAGAATTTCACTGTATTCTAATGTTTGCTTAACCCTGTGATATTCTCAACCGTCCTATGAGAATGTGATGTGGAGTGATCCATTACTTAGAAACTACTAGAAGGCTCTTAGGTAGAACAAAGGATACCTCACACTTCACAGAGCAACTGAAAGAGGCACACATACTACTTGAGTGGTCTGACGTCAAAGGCACTGAATGTTCTTTTGCCAAATCGTGGAGGGTCACTTGACCACATGGATGTCCAAGAACTTGTTGTTCCTGCATGCAGGGAACAGCTACGCACTAACATTTCATGTCCTGTACAAACATACCACCTGTATTATTTGAGCTGATATCTGAGGCTATGTGTGTGACATAACTTGTTTGAGCATTTTTACTTAATTAACTATTTAAATCATATTAGCCAAGTTATCTTGATGATTGGTTTCCCTTCCAGGGAAGTAAACAGTTGTTGTTGGAGCTGAACAGCCTGGTATATAGGCCAGTTAACTCAACCAGGCTTCTATTTCATCATTTGTGGAAGGGACCCTCACCCAACCTCAGGAAACAGCAGTGGTGTCGGAACTGATATTCAAGGACTTCTTTATGGTGCGTGATTAATCCTAGATCAGCCAATGTAACAAGTTAGATGGGTTAGTCATTAACGGCACAGAGCTGCCAGTGAGAATGTACTAGGTGTTTCATGAAGAAACTAAATTAAAAGTATATGTGTAACATATCCCTTGGTTTTGACTTATAAATTATCCAATTAAAGTTAAATTTGTATGTTCCTAAAAGTTGGAGTGAAGGTATACATCTCACACTATTTTCAATATCAACAGCCAAAGACTCACGGAGGCCTATCCATCTCCCCAGCCTCTTGTTTTCAAGACAAACACCGAGTAGGTGAGTGGAGGTGGGTGGAGGTGTTTAGAGTTGCAGTGATTCAAAAGCAGACCATGGATTTCATAACGTAAAAAACTTCCGGTATTTCAATCATCATATTCACATACACCCTGTGCTATATAAGAGGAGACATGAGAAAATGTGAAGCTAGGAAAAAGATACGTATATTTCCAACTAAATTCCTTGTTTTTACTACTTTTCTTTGTCGTGAAGACTTTGTAATGTCTAACTTAAAGGGAAATCTCCACTTTTAGAAGAATGTGATTGAAAAGTCTAAAGTGCAACAGAGTTAACACCTTGGAAAGAAAATGGCTCTTTGGTGGCGTATGGTATTCCCAGGATGACTTGGGATCCCTAGGTCAAGAGACTGCTTTATGTCATGGGTTTATTATAGAAATTAAAAAGCACAGTGGTATTGCATTGCACTGCTAGGTTAGGGTCTAAAATCAGCCCGGAGATGATGTTAACGTTACAGGAAGAATTCTCTTACAGTCAGAATTATCCTAGGAAATATCTTTAATCACCCATAAAGTGAATGTATAGCCGTACATATGAGCCACCTTGGAGATTAACATATGGTCTCTCCTTAGGTCCAAAGCCAGTTTTTCCAGCAGTGTTGAAACAAATCGGCGTTTTCTTTAGTTGTGCAACAGATGTAGGTGTTGGCTTGTGTTTCGCAGCTACACTGTATGAAAAACATGAATCCTTAAATACTAGAATCCACTAAATGATACAGCCAGATGCTCACAACACGAGAAATGCATGAAAACTGAGACAGACGAATGTAACCGGAGACTCAGTCTCCATTTCACACTCAGCAACATCTCAGCTACTGAAACTGTCATTGCTGCCTAGGGAGCTTTTTATGGGGTGAGAGATTACCAAATTCATCTACTGAATTTGGGCTAGCTGAAAGCATGCTGTATATGTCCTTGTTTTGTCTAACTTACATGAATTGGCAAATTACCTAGCTGACCTAAGCTTGGATTTTTAACAAACTTAAATGAAGTCTTCAAATTTTATGGGGAAAGTTAATTGAGTTTAATCAGGGGATTTTATTATTTTTTCATTTATTTTAAATTGATTTTAGATTTACATAAGAGTTGAAAGATAGTACAGAGAGTTCCAGCTTCCTCTAGCGTTAACATCCTACAAAACCACAGTACAATGATCAAAACTAAGACATTAACGTTGGTACAATACTATCAGCTAAACTGCAGAGTTTATTCTGATTTCCTCAGTTTTTCAACTATTGTTTTTTCAGTTCCAGGAACCAGTACGTGGTACCATATTTGCTTATATCCTGTCCCCTTACTGCTGTTGTTAGGTGCTGTCCAGTCAGCTTCTACTCTCAGTGACCTTATGTATAACCCAATGGAACATTGCCCGGTCCTGAGCCATCCTCACCATTGTTGCTGTTTAAGCCCTTGTCCCCTTAGTCTCCTCCAGTCAGTATCATTCTTTTCTTTAAAAGAAAAAAAAATCTAATTTCCAGGAATTTATACAGAAACAAACAACATACACACACAAACACACACACACACAGTAATAGCAAGTAAAAAAGGAAATGTCAGGCATATACTTTAAAAAAATTAATATATTTGTTATATTGAATTGTGTCCCCCCAAAATTTATGCCAACTTGGCTTGGTCATGATTCCCAGTATTGTGTGATTGTCCACCATTTTGTAATCTGATGTGATTTTCCTATGTGTTAATGTAAATCCCACCTCTATGATGTTAATGAGGCAGGATTAGAGGCAGTTATCTTAATGAGGCAGGACTCAATGTTCAAGATTAGGTTGTATCTTGAGTCAATCTCTTTTGAAATTTAAAAGAGAGAAGCAAGCAGAGAGACAGGGGACCTCCTTACCATCAAGCATGAAGAGCCAGGAGCACATGTCCTTTGGACCCAGGGTTCCCTGTGCTGAGAAGCTCCTTGACCAGGGGAAGATTGAGGACTAGGACCTTTCCCCAGAGCCGACAAAGAGAGAAAGCCTTTCCCTGGAGCTCAGACTTCCAGCCTCCTAGACTGTGACAGAATAAATTTCTCTGTTAAAGCCATCCACGTGGTATTTCTATTGTAGCAGCACCAAATAACTAAGACAATATTCCTGTATCAGTCACATATGCGAGGGTGAGTAGGGTTTAAACTCAATCCTTGGCCCCTTTATCTATCACAGTCAAAGGCAATGAGTTCATTTCAGTGCTGGTTCCCTTTGCTCCAAAGTGCTGAAAGCGTTGTCATCTGACAGCAGAACCCAAGGGATTTGCAAGGGAGAAAACTTTCATTTTGATGGGAGGAATCAAGTGGTAAATATTCTTTAGTGTGTCCTAATTCTTTGAAAATTAGTGAGCTTGCATTTATCAAAGCATTCAGCTGATCAGCTATTCTAATGAAGAGTCTACTGGCACCCAGCTTACAAAAAAAAGAAACAAAGCCACAATGCAAGTAAGTTGATTATCCATGATATTTCTTAATTCATGGAAGACAAAGTTAACCAATTCTTTCTTCTTTTAAGATGGCCTTAAGTATTGAGTTTTACTTCTCATATGAGTTATAGAAAAACCAGTTGCCGTTGAGTCGGTCTTGACTCATGGCCACCCCAGGTATTTCAGAGTAGAATGGCATTCCCAAGGTTTTTCAATGGCTATGATCTTTCAGAAGTAGATCACCAGGCCTTTCTTCTGAGTTGCCTCTGGGTACATTTGAACCGTCAACCTTTCTGCTAATAGCGGAGCACTGCCCAGGGACTCCTGTGTAAGTATATACACTGTATTAAAACTGCTTTCCTGTGACTCACAATGAGAATGCTCCAACGAGACAACTGCAGACACAAGGCTGTCAGACAGGAGGCAGTGACTGAGATCAGGAAATGTAGGAAAACTGTTCAGGATGGGGAAGGACAGGGCTCAGGAGAAGAGCAGAGGGGCTACTGTAGGAAGGGTCCTGGAGGTTAACAGTATGATAAGAAATGTTTTTCTTACTTGTGGTGTGCTCACTATGTGTTATGTACAACGCTACTCCTGTGCATGTGTGTGTGTGTAAACTCACAACAAAACTACAACGTAGTCATTACATTTTATCAATGAGAAAACCAAGAGTCTGTGTAATGGCCTCAAGGACACACAGCTAGGAAGAGGTAGCTCTAGGACTTGGTCAGTATTCCTGACATTCAAGTCATTTTTTCCACTGTCAAACTCTGGGCCCTAACTGAGAAGTGGAAGGCTGAAAAGGCAAGGAGAGGGTCCAGGACATCAAAAAGTACCTTTTCTAAGAGAGAAGATAGAGGAGAAACTGGCTTCTTGGGCAGCAGAAGAAACAAAGACTGATGTTAGACAGTGTACCAGCAATAAAAAAGATGAAGAAAGAGCAGCCAGAAAATCAGAATCGGAGACGCCGCATCAGCTGAGAGGTGCCCTATTTCTCTTCCCCTTTTCCTTCCAGCCCCCGTTTAATCTGCCGCGAAGTCCTCTTCTGCTCCTTTGCCAAGTCTTCTGTTCCAGTGCCCGGGGCCTCTCACCTGAACTACGTCAGCACTTCGGTGTGATCCACTTTCTGGCTGGTCTCCTTGCAGCTCATCCTACTTACAGCCCTCACCCTGGCTTTCCAAAAGCACACCTTTCACTTCCCTCCTAAAAACGTACTGCTTCTCATTTTATCTAAGATAGAGCCTGTCTTAGTCATCCAGCGCTGCTACAACAGAAACACCACAAGTGGATGGTTTAACGAAGAGAAGTTTATTTCCTCACAGTCAACGTAGGCTAAAAGTCCAAATTCAGGGCATCAGCTCCAGGGGAAGGTTTTTTCTCTCTGTCGGCCTTCTCATCAATGTTCCCCCGGACTAGGAGCTTCTCTGCTCAGGGAACCCAGTCCAAAGGACGTGCTCTGCTCCAGGCACTGCTTTCTTGATGGTATGAGGTCCCCCCTGTCTCACTGCTCACTTCTTTCTTTTATGTCTCAAGAGATTGCCTCAGGACACAATCCAGTCTTGTAGATCAAGTCCTGTCTTACTAACACAATTGCCACCCATCCTCCCTCATTAACATCATAGAGGCAGGTTTACAACATACAGGAAAATCACACAGTACCAGGAATCATGGCCTAGACAAATTGATACACACATTTTTTGGGAGACATAATTCAAACCATGACAGAGCCCAGTTGCCATGGTTTGGCTCCCAAAGCTCCCTATTCGGGATGACCTCCCAGATGGTCCCAAGCCCAGTGATTAACGCTGGGGGACCAGAGTGCACAGACAAGCTTTGCATTTACTTGTTCTGTGACTTCCCAAGCTACTTCTCTAAATTTCAGTTTCCTTATCTGTAAAATGGCCATAATAGTCATATTAATGCAAATATCTACTTCATAGAATAGTTCCTGCTTCACTGAATCGGATGGAGTATGTGAAGTTATCAGCACAGAGTCTATGATGTAAGTGCTCAAGTTATTTTGTTATTGCCGTTGTTGTTACTATCTGCTGTATATCCAAATCCTACCTAGTTTTCATGCTCTAATTCAAGTGCCACCTTCAATATAAAGTCCTATCTGATTCCTCCCAGCTGTAAGTAATTTTCCTCTATCCTGAAATCCCGTAGCTCTTTATCTGTCTCATACAGCATCTATCACTTTCTACTTCGTATTATAATGATTTATGTACACGTCTTATCTCCACTTCCAGGCTGTGTTCATAATGTAGTTGCAGCTTCAGAGATAGAAAGTTACTTAAATTTATTTTTGTCAGGAAAATCTTTGGATAACATTTCCAACATTCTAACTTAACTAAGTAGGAAACTCCATGTTCCCTGGACCCTCCTGCCCACTCTCTGTACTACATGGAGCCCTATAACCCTAACTGCAGGGATTAGCCCATGTCACGGCAGAGCGGGACCTGTGGGCACTCTGCTCCACGTTCCTACCCTACACACCAGCGACACCACGATGAACAGTAACACAATTCAAAAACCTTGAATTTCTTCCTCAGTTTCAGTTCCTTTCTGTGGCCCAAGTCTGGAATTACGCGAACTCTCGCTCTATCATTCACGGTGCCTGACCTTTCTCTACCTAAACCCCAATCCTCTCATTTTAATGCAAAATAGTTTCTGCTCCTTGAGAGCAAGACCCAAGTGTGATTTATTATACCCTCCCTCTAGGAAGGTACAATAATCTGCTTTACACATATTTTTTAAAAAATAAAATAAAAAACCTGTTGCCCTCGATTCGATTCCGACTCATAGAGACCCTATAAGACACAGTAGAACTGCCCCATAGGGTTTCCAAGGAGCGGCCGGTGGATTCTAACTGCCGACCTTTTGGTGAGCAGACTGAGCTCTTAACCACTTCGCCACCAGGGCTCCAGCTCTGTAAAGATTACAGCCTTGGAAATCACGTGGGGGCCGTTCTACTCTGTTCTATAGGGTCACTATGAGTTGGAATCAACTCGACGGCAATGGGTTTGGTTTTTATTCCACTTCTAACAACTATCCCACACCTCGCTATGCTCATTAAAATGTATTAGGAATACACAAATTAATCCATGGCTTTTCTTGCCTCGGAATTTGCATTTTACTCTGTGGGCAGAAGCAGATTGTGGAAAGATACACCCATGGCTACTGGTACCCACACAGAAGCTCGATACCATCGGGGGAATCAGGACTGCAGGAACCATTTCCCAATGGCACAGATACTAATCTCCATGCCAGCTTCTACCTCAGAGAGCTTCCAAGGAGGTTAGATAGGACTTCCAGAAGAAGGAAAGCAAGGTATTATAACTGGATAGTTACGTTTGGAAACTAAAGTTTCAGCACCCTTAATGGAGGAGAAAAATATTCCATGGTATTGAAGCCACGGGTTGCTGAACTACAAACACTGGTGGGCAGAGAGGAACTGCTTTCTTTTTTGAGCACAAAAACTTTCAAAAGCTGAGCCGGCAGCCGTGTCCATCCTCACGAGACTCATCTTTTATTCGCCTCTTGCAAGAGATGATTGCTGCTTCAGTTACGAAGCTCCAGCCTACCTTTGTTTTCAATTTCAAATTTCTAATTGAATCTACGCCTCAGTAAATACGGAGAGTTTCCTTTTGCCTGCTATATTTCTAGGGAATAAATAGTGGTTTGGCTGAGTAAAAGAACTGGAGATTTTAATAATGAAATACTCTTTAAAGAATGTTTATGCAGCAAGTTAAGTGAGGAATGGGCCAAATAGTCAACGACCTGAATGAGCAATATCCTGTCCTCAGTCAGTCCAGTGGAAACTGGATGAAGCCAAGTCTTGGGAGCTCCTGCGGTGGGGTCCTAGCCCAGCTCTGCAGCTTATTAAGACCGTTTAGACAAATGTCTCTACAATTCACTTGGTCCACATGGGAATTAGGATAAGGAGCCTGTGGCCTTCATCTTTGGCGGGGTTATTCTGAGGAAGTTGAGTGAAGCAAGACTGAAAGTTAAGGCACACCAAGATGCATTGAACAAGTCTTGACTTGAGGTCTTAGCTTGACCACTGGCTATGGTAGGGTTGTCAGATTTAGCCAATAAAAATACAGGGTACCCAGATAAATATGAATTTCTGAAAAACAGCAAAAATTTTTTTAGTATAAGTATGTCCCAAGTGTTACATATACTTATGCTAAAGTATTATTATTATTATTTATCTGGATGTAACCAGATGACCTGTATTTTATCTGAAAACCCCACCTCTGTGGCCTTCGGCAAGTTTCTTATTCAGAGTTTGTCTTGCTACCATACAATCCCTCTTCTACTTTCTAAAATTTCTCCCCGCCCAGATAAAAGTGCCTGGTCCTGGGGAAGGCAACAGAGCAGGTGTCGTCCCTCATCTGAGAGCCTGTGGAGCAGCCTGCCAAGTGGCTGCCCTGGGCCCTGAGTTAGGTAGTCCTGAATGTGGGGTCCAGGTGCAGGAGGACCAACTGTGCTTTAGTGGTCATGCTTTGCATTTTGGCTATTCTAATAAAAATGAACTCTAATTTGTATGTATGGAAAGTATAGGTGTCAGCTCCAAACGATTCAACTTAAATTCAAATTACTGCTGGGAATATCCAGATTATTGTTCTTCCCTGGCCTAAGAAAGAAAATCTCATCCCCTTCCTCCTTCTATTGCTCTTCTTCAGAGAGAAAGAGAAATCATTGAACTGTTGCCTCAAAATTACAGGCACGATAAGACTGCTGGGATGAGGACCCTATTATATGATTGGGTCATACATACAAGTCACTTACACGGTGTTGGCAACTGAAGTCAAGAAGAACAGATTACTTACAG
The DNA here is from genome assembly GCF_000243295.1 of Trichechus manatus latirostris. Taxonomy (NCBI): domain Eukaryota; kingdom Metazoa; phylum Chordata; class Mammalia; order Sirenia; family Trichechidae; genus Trichechus; species Trichechus manatus. Next base: position 19,015,140 of record NW_004443959.1, on the reverse strand, counting down.
GAAGCAAACAGTAAACAACAAAGATTTGAGGTGAACCAATCCCCTCCTCCCCTACGAGTACCCCACTTGGCATTGTACTGGAGGAACCTGCTTCTGTCTGAAAGGGGGCCCCTCACCCTTCCTAAGTTACCCATGTCCATTCCTGTGTCACTGGCCAGGCATGCTGTGGACCAGGTGTCAGCAGGTGTCTCTCTCTCTTTTAGCAGCTGTGCCGTCAGGTCAGGTCGGGTGTCGTGGGACTGTGTTCTTTCTCTCTCTTTCTCTCTCCCTGGGGTTTTTTTGTTTGTTTTGGTTGTTGGCCCAGTCTGGCCCTCTGTGTTTACTGGTCCAACTCTCAACCAACAGCTTCACAACAATCCTGGGACAGTGCCACGGTTAGGCCGTCATTACAACAGCTCACCAGGCAAAACCATTTTACGGCAACCTGTGTATGGTATATGCCCTAGCCTGTGCTCTGTTGGCAATCTCCTACCCAGAGGTGCCGAGCTTCCTTGGCAACCTCCTGCCCGGAGGTGCTCAGCTCCTCTCTGTGGCCTAACTGCTCACTGCCACGGTCTGCAGGTCTCAGGGTCCCTGCCTCCACATTTCTGCCACCATTTCTCTGCCATTGGGCTCTGCTGTGCTTGCTGCCATTTCTCTCGGTCTTCAGTGTTACCAGCTCCGTGTTACAGCCCATGAACTGTATTAGAGCTTTGTCCAGACGGTCTCAGCACCAGGGCTCACCTCCAAAGGACCAGCTCCTCTCCTGACTCTCAACCATCTGGAAACCTCCCTGAGCCTCTGTTTTCTGGGTTTTCATCAGTCACTGAGTGGGCCTTCTAGCCAATGGTGGTAAAAGGCAGACTGGGTGGGGCTTCCCCCCACTGATACGGTAAAAGTCAGCTGCTGGGGAGAGGGGAGCAGCAAATTCATGTAAAAACAAGAAAACCCATTATGGTCAAGTCGATTCCGACCCATAGCGACCCGGTAGGACAGAATGGGAATGCCCCATAGGGTTTCCAAGGAGCAGCTGGTGGGTTTGAACCGCCTATAGCACTGAGTTCTCAATCACTGCACCACCAGGGCTCCAGTCATGTAAAGGTGGGTAGTGAACCTGCTAATTCCTTGCAAGTCGTTTGTGCAGACAGCAAACTGATTCATCCCTTGCAAGCTGCTTATTCGCATAGCAAAGCGACCAATTCTTTAGCCGATTACGGTCTGACCAATCATTTTGGGAGAATTACAAACTCAGGGCCAAAAAGGCCGTATAAAAGAAAATCCATTGCACTGCAACCATTTTTTATGAAAATAAAATGTCCTATTTCTAAAAATCAAATAATACACAAGCCCTTATAATGAGAGGCAATATTCTCTTGCTCCAACTCAACAACACAATCCGACTTTTCATAAGCAAACACGTTAATTTTTTTTCTTTTAGTAATGATCTTCATATCAGCAAATACAATTCTTTAGACGTTATCTACTGACTCCCTACTATTATCCATGAGTATTTTGTTTACTCACACCATACCTTCCCTTCCATACCTGTCTCCTAACTATATTTTCAGTTTCTTACTTGATTGCCTTCAGATCTTTCAAAAACAGACTTGAACCTCTATTTCCTGTTCTATCACTCATAGGCAGAATTTCTTAACTGTCAGCTTAATAAATTGCAGGCAGTTCTACCTCTCTTCTTCCCTCCGGTGTCTCTTCCTCCTTTCTGCTCCCCCAAATCTATCAGCTCTATCTTATCTTCATGTTGTCAAGGTTATCACAATTTCAGATCTATACTATAAACATAACTGCATCTTCCATCTTTCCATTTTTATAAGTTGATAATGAAAGCTTAAATCCAGTAACCAATATTCTTTAATATTTTGGCCATCCAGGAATTGATCCCTTGATCCAAATGATGGGCAACAATTGAGGAGTTTTGTTGGTGGTGGTGGATTTTTTAATTTTATTTTGTTTCTATGGTTCTGGTAGCATGGCACTTGTGCCACTTATTCAGATGATATCTGCTTTCAACATGCCACCATTTGCCCTCTCCAGATTTCATTTTGCTTCATATTTGTACTATGTATTTCCTGAAGATTTTTGTTTTCTTTGGAGCTCCCCCTCCCCCTGTTGGAAGAAGAAATGTGTTCTTTGTTTATCATATCCCTAACATTTCCCTCTTTCTTACTGAGTTTATTGCCTGGAATACATTGCAATGTTGCTTGTGAAACCTACTCTCTTCCTGTTCTAAACTGGACCCTTTGCTTTCAAAGTGCAATATTCTTTCCTAAGAGAGCTTTATCTTTTATCCAAAGCTCTAATCGCCCCCCTTTGATTCTTCCATCCTGTGATGGACTATCTCCTTCAGTTGATCTGTTTTCTCAGTCATATTTGCTCTCATGTAGACTTTTTTCCTCCCCTGTAGAACGATCCTCCCATAGTCCTCTGTCCTCCTTCTCAGAAATGGATAAACTGCACTTGAGTTATGCTATAAAGCTCTCCTTCTGGATCTTTTCTCCATTTATCTTTTAACGTTTGCTATAGAACATGTCTTCCTTTTTTTCTTGGTGCATTCTTTATTTTGTTCAACCAATTAAAAATAAACTCCTAATGTAATCTAGCTGAAAATATGTATTTCTAAATGAGAGATACATTTCTAAAAATGGTACTTGGTCAAAAGCTAAGGGCATTTTGCCTTATAAGAGATGGTACGAGATTGTCCTCCAGAAATGATGTACCAGGACAGCCTCCCACAAGTAAGGCATGTGAATCCCTTTTCCCACGTTCTCTTCAACACTGGATTTTTTCAATTAATTGAAATATTGGCTATTTTAGTAATTCTCATTCTGGCAGATGAAAAGGAGGGTTTAGTCATTGTTTTAATTTGCATTTCTATTGTGATCTTCTTTAAACTCCCACTTGAATATTTGAACAATGCTATCTCCTATTTCTCCATCTATCTTTCTGAATATTCCCCTCCATAACTTTGCACACACACTGTATCAATTTCCTGTTGTTGCTATAACACATTACCAAAAACTTTGTGGCTTAAAATGACACAAGTTTTTCACTAACAGTTCTGAAGGTCATAAATCCAAAAACAGGCTTCCAACCAACAAACCCATTGCCATCGAGTCTATTCCAACTCATACTGACCCTATAGGACAGATTAGAACTATTCAAACTCATACTGACCCTATAGGACAATTAGAACTGCCCCATAGTGTTTCCAAGGAGCAGCTCGTGGATTCGAACTGCCGACCTTTTGGGTAGCAGCTGTAGCTCTTAACAGAAATGTCAGTGTGGGAGGGCTGGTTCCTTCCGGAGTCTCCAGGGCAAAATTACTGCTTGCCTTTTCCAGTTTCTGGAAGCTGCTGGCATTCCTTGGCTCCTAGTCCAATTTCACATTGCCGTCCTCTTCCCAACTAACTCTCTTTCCTCCCTCTTGTAAATACCCTTGTGATTACATTGGGTCCACTGGATAATACTGGATAATCTCCCAACATCAAAATCCTTAACTAAATCACTTCTGGAAAGTTCTGTTAGCCATGTAAAGTGACATACTCACAGGTTCTGGGGGTTGGGACATGAACATCTTTGGCGGGGGCATTATTCAGCCTATCACACACTCCTTAGATTGTGGTGTTCCTGATTATTCTACTCTTGATCACCATGTTTTTTCAATCTGCATTCCTTCACGAAATGATCCTATTTGTTCACATTCAGCTACCATATATTGTTGTTGCTGTATGCTGTCGAGTCGATTCTGACTCATGGCGACCTATTGGACAGAGTAGAACTGCCTGATAGGTTTTCCAGGGAGTGGCTGATGGAGTCGAACTGCCAACCTTTTGGATAGCCTGAGCTCTCAACCACTTTGCTTGCCACCAGGGCTCCACCATATAGTGATAACTTCCAAATGTCTTTCTTCAAACCCCACCTCCACCCAAAGTTCCAAAAATGTGTTTCCAAATGCCTACTAGCTCTCTCCCTATACGTATGACTTTGTTCCTCAAATTCAATATACAAACTAGAAAAAAAAATTATCTCTTCATTTGTATTTTTCAAGCCTCCTTTCCCTCCTTCTCCAGTATTCTCAGAGGCAGTAAATGGGATTATTATCTTGTACTCAGGTCATCAAACTGAAGATGTTTGAGCCGCCCCAGGCTCTATCCTTTTCTTTTGTTCCTGACTATAATTAATCATCAAGTCATGTTAATTCTAGTTTAAAAGAACCACCAAATCTTTTTCTTCCTCTCTATCACAAACTTTACTGTCTTAGTGACATTTCTCAACATTTCATGGTGGAATTATTAAAACTCTTGACTGATTTTCTACCTGAATTTTAGATCTCTTCCAGCTAATTTACTAGGGTACCTTCGGATAGATCTTTCTAATGCTAAGCATCACGTTCTTACGCTTCAAGCTATCTCCTAACCTACAGGCTAATATTCAGATGCCTTTAATAATGTTTTAGGATTTAATCTCAGCTTTCCTAGAGGGAGTATCAGTAACACTTGAATAAATGCTAAAGAGGAGAGAAAAAAGAAGAAGAAGAATGAAAAATCTTTTCAAATAGACACTCAGAAGACTTACGTGGAAAATGGAGAGGTTCAACGTCTCTGATTAAGATACAACTGTAAGGAAAGCCTATATAATGAAAGCCTTTATAATGTAATGAAAGCCTTTGTAATTAAATGCTGTTATCATTAGCCTGGACAAATAATTGAAAACATATGTTAGTTTGATCATTTTCCTGCTGAGATATATTGCCTAAAGATAGACTAACCATGTAAATGTTTTCTCTTTCAACTTTTGGAATGGAGTCTCTGTGATCTTCCTTTTAGGCAGCTCTCACGCATGGTTGTGCCTCTTTGAATGGGTCCATAATGAGCATGGAGTCAGGAGCATTTTATGGTATGATGGCGGCACTTCCTGGATATTTTTCATTTACTCACTCCATCAAAGGGGGAAATATGTTTTATTATGTACCTTTTAGAGAAAAGGAGACTGAGGGACAGGGACACTGAATAACTGAGCCCAAGTTACCCAGCTAATCACTAGTGGGCCCTGGAGTAGAATCCAATTCAATGTACTTCCAAAGAGTAACATGCTCTTTTTCGTAAGATACTTAGAAAAGTAAAAGAGAGAAATGCAAGTATTATGGGGGTCAATTTTAGTTGGTTTCTTCTTTGTAGTTATGTAAATTTTCTTTTCCTTTCCTTTTAACTCAATGAACCTCTTAATGACGTAACACCTGTTTCTTACCAGCTGGAGCAGAGAAGCCCAATGCAAACATAACACCATTGGGCAAACATCTTGTTATCACAAACACCGGAAGCCACTCCATTTTCTAGCAGCTTGAGTGGGTATCGGAGCATAGAGACAGTTTATATGGTGGGTAACTAAGTCCTGGGAAAGCAATTGAGGTTCACATTTCAGAAGCGTTACAGCCGGAGATAGAGCGCCAAACCGTGTGAGCTCGCCTCCCAGGCTGAGAAGAGAAAAAAAGGTCAGATGGTAAAACTTTTGATTTTTCCATTTTCTAAGAGAAATTCATCATTCAAACCTGTATAGTGGTCCAAGAAAGGCCATTATTTGAGTTGTATGGCAACTATGGGTGATTTCTCTGCACAAAGCTGATTGCCGAGTGATTTTTATGTTCTCAACCATCTGAACTTAAATGTGCATGGCCTGTTAAGTGCTGTTAGGTCAGCGCATTGATCGTAGTTTATTAAAGTATATTCTCATCAGAATATACTCGTTAGTTCTATCACGCTTAACAAAATTAGAGGTTCAAAGATAACTACAGAGAGCCTTAGATTAAGAAAAAAAAAAAGATTTTTACAGTAGAAATGATTAATTTTGAATCTTTTGCTTTGTCTTGACAAAGAGGTAATTCTGAAATAATTTTACAAGTGGGAGAAAATGCTGTAAGATTTTTAATAGTTAGTTAAGAATTTTATTGAACACCTTTATAGAGGCTAAGTTCCTAGTATTATTCATTTTTTATATAGATACGTTATGGGGAAAATATTTTTGTCTCTTAGTCCCAATAGTTTTTCCCCGAACTTTTATATTATTTGACATCAATAGAGCCCTTGTGGCGCAGTGGTTAGGAGCTATGGCAGCTAACCAAAAGGTTGGCAGTATGAATCCACCAGCAACTCCTTGGAAACCCTATGGGGCAGTTCTATCTGTCCTATAGGGTCGCCATGAGTCGGAATCGACTCAACGGCAACGGGTCTCTCTCTCTCTCATGAAATAGGTTTATACAGAGCTATTTTGGTAACTATATTTACCAAATATGAAAGATTCATTTTTAAATAATTTGGGCCTAATAGATGTTGCTACTGTTCCACACTGCAGCCTGATTGTGCACAGCAATCTTTCTTGATTCAGAAGGCCATTCAGAATCTTCCAGAGCCCTAGATCCAGGCTTATGAGAGTCAGTTACCGCTGTAGAAACAACAGGAAGTGAGTTGATACAGCTTTCTAGAAAACAAGATGTCAGAAAAAAAAGAAGTTCTTAATGAATTTTCCACTGTTTGTTTGCATGTTTTTATTTATTTATTCTAATTTTAGAATGAAAACACTTGTAGTTTTGGGAATTACACTTATTCTGGCCTGCACTGAAGTTTTCTTCCCTTTCATCTGGAGAGGCAAAGACCTGTTTTGGGGTAAGTAGCAAATAAAATAGTGTCTTTTGACCTTGTAAAATTATTTTCACATTTATCAAAACAGAAAGCACAATGCTAGTGCTTGAGAGTCAGTAAGATCCCTTGGGTGTATGTTCTGTTATGCTTTTCCAAGAAAAAAAAATAATTCTTAAGTTTGAAAGGATTAAAATACAATTCTTTCTGAAAAAGAACTAAATTTTTTTATCATTAAAGAATAGGACATTTTCATTTTTACCTGCTCATGTATTTGAAAAGGAGCCTTGGTGGCTCAGTGGGTAAGAGCTTGGCTGCTAATCAAGAGGTTGGCTGTTCGAATCCACCAGCTGCTCCTTGGAAACCCTATGGGGCAATTCTACTCTGTCCTATAGGGTACCTATGAGTCAGAATCAACTAGATGGCAATGGGTTTGGTTTTATTTTTTGGTATTTGAAAAACAAAATTGGAGGTGGGGAGGAGTAATTGCTCACTCCTTTGAGATAAATTCATTTTAAGTTAAATAACTTTTGTGATTTCTATTTTCTAGAATCATTCTACTATAATGTCAGATTAGATTAAGAAAGCTATAGAGATGCAGTGGTGAAAATAATCAGGAATCATACTGTTTTGTTTTTGTTTTGATTAAAAAAAAATCTCAAACACTGAGAACAAGTTTTACTTAAGCAGAATATTGGAGGGGCATTTGCTGAGGAATTTCAACCTTATGGATAATCTCAGGCCTTCTGGGAAGATTTCAGCCTTGACAGGTTCATATCTCTTAAACGGTGATGACTAGCCCATCTGCTCAGTCTTCCTGGAAATATTGCTCATGTCAGCCTCTCTCTTAGAAATTAGAGGCCCTTTTCTAAGCTATCTTCCAGGGAATTGTCAAACTCTTCTGAGTCCTTTTTGGTTACTGTCACCATGCTGTGCCTCCTCCTGCTGGGAGCCACATTTTCTCACGTTTACAGAAGAATGAACAAATCTGTCCTGGAAGAAGTATAGCCAGAACGCTCCTTAGAAGCGAGGATGGTGAGACTTCATCTCATGCAGTTTGGACATGCCAGGAGGGACCAGCCCCTGAAGAAGGACATCATGCTGCTTAAGAAAGCTTCTATCCCACCCAGGGTCTTCAGGAAGCTGGGTCGTAAAGCAGTTACAAACGTGAGCTCTGAAATAAGATGAAGCAGGGTTCAAAACCCATTTCCGCTATTTACTAACTCAGGCACTTTGGGCATGTTAGTTAATCTTTTTAAGCTTCCATTTTCACATCTGTAAAATGGAGACAACTGGAAAACTATCCATTATAGTTATTATTTGTGAGCCTTGAACGAGCTGCTCCAATTAAGGTAAAGTGCATTGTGCCTGGCAAATACTAGGAAAAGAAAAACACAGATTCATGTTTTAAAGCTTCTCAAAAGTAATTCCATATCCTCCCATAATCAGTTGATCATTCCAGGACCTAGCACATAATAAATGTTCAGCAAATGTTTTGTGAATTAATTCATTGGTCTTTTTATCTGATATTTGTTGAGGTCTTCATTCTAAAATCATAATATGAAAACCAGATATATCTAGTTGTGAGCAAATTCTTATGCATGAGAGTTATCTACTATAAAAATATCTATGTACCACATTTTTTAATTTGAAAATTGTGTTTTTTTCCAAAATCAAGACTTTAATATCTATTTCTTTGCGAGATCAATTTTTATTATTTACACATTTCTGAGAGGATGACTTTTTTTTTTGCTTAAACTTGCGGTAAATATTTGGAAAAAGAAGATGCCACTTGAGTTTTGCATGTTTGTTTGGTTTTATAGTGCTTATGCTCACAGCATTTGCGACACGAAATCGATTGCTCTTTCTCCATTGTTCAGAACTACCCAAGAATGGTCAATGGTGCTAGGCCATTAAGATCCCCGAGGGGTCTTTGATGGTGACCATTGTCAAATCTGCCACATATTACCATTGGTAAGAGGAAGTCCTCCTATGTAGTCATTGCTGTGTGGCTAGCTCATGTTCATCTATTCTACAGATCAGGAAATACAGGCTCCTGGAGGTTTCACAGGTGGTGGAGAAGACAGTCAAATTCACGTTTCTTGTTTCCCAAGTCTTCACATACAAACAAGAGGTCTATCACTCTCATATTTGAAACTGGCTTATAAGCAGTCAAGAAAAAAAAAAAAAATCAGTCCTGGATATTCATTTGCAGTTTCACAAATTAGTTTGTCACTTAAAGAAACATTTCAGTATCAAAAGAGAGAACTCAGCGACGCCTTGTACTTAGTAAAAGATGAGTGTTTTCTGGTTCAGTAAAAGTTCCCAGCATAGGGTTCCAGGAGGCATTCAACACATGGGAAGAAAGAAACTTGAGCACCTGAAAAATTCTGTAATTTGAACTAATTTGAAAATGAAATACGATTTTTTTTTTGGCCTTAAAATATGCATGAAAATTGTGGTTCTAAGAAGAAATCAGTACAATCCCCCCTCAAGAACACTGAATAGAGCGTTTATTACGATAAGCCATGTGTAGTCATCACCACACAGATTGTGGTGTTTGAGCAAGTCAAGATTTACGTGCAATTATCTTTAGGGACAATGTTCCAACAAGTTATAGCTGTTAAAAGAAAATCAGATGCAAAAGAGCAACTAGAAGCCAAAGCATTGCTGTCGATTGGCAAATCTGGGGAAGTCAGCCTAATGAGGGAATTTGCGTAAAAAGGAAAGTTGCCAAAGTTTATTCCAGTTCATTGGATTTCAGCAAACAGGGAGTATTAAACTAAGGATCAGATTGCAAAGCTCTAAGTAAAAACCAAGTGCTCAGAGTTAGTCAAGGATACAGATCAGGAGCCAGGAGCACTTTATTATTTTAGAGAAGAAAGGTTTCCACTTTCTTGTCTGCTTCTTTTTATTTTATAAAGACTTTGATAATAAATGACTCCTCTTCTTTCTGAAACAATATTTTGTTGCATAATGGCTTCCTGAATCCCAGCTAATTTTATAGACGATGGACATGCATTGAGCAGAAATGTTGCTTTGGGTGGGTTGGGCTCAGTGAACCCTATCAAACAGGTAACAATTTTTAGCACGCACATATACTGAGAATCAGGAGACCAGGCTGGTGTCTCCAGATCCATTACTACATAAGTGTGTGATTTCAGACATGTCATGTACCTTTTTAGAATTTAGTTTTCAGATTTGAAAGATGGAAATCAGGTTCATATTCTGTAAGTCTATGATCCCACAGAAGCCCTGGGTGGTGCAAATTATTGAAAGTTCAAGTCTACCCAGAGGCACCTTGGAAGAAAAGCCTGGTGATCTACTTCGGAAAAACCGTTCTTTGAAAACCCTGTGGAGCACAATTCTACTCTGACACACATGAGGTCACCATGGGGCAGAAGCAACTAGACAGCAGCTGGTGGTCTGTCGCAATGATTTGATGCTGCTACTCTGAACAGCAGCAGAGGAAGACACTAAATGAAGACATAGATTAAAGAACTGTGAAACAGGGAGAAATCAGTAATCCCCGTTCAGCAAATAAGTTATTTATTTAAACAATTAACATCTATCTAGTTCCAGCAGAGATTTGAGACTATCATTGATGAGAACTATATTTTTGGAGAAAATATTTCAATGCAAAAATATATTTCTCATACAAAATTTGAAAAGAATACTAATATGTAAGCCTATAAAACTATCTTTAAAAATTCAGTAAAATATTCTGCAATAATTAGAAACTAGAGACTAAAAAATGTATGCTCAATTAAACTTATACAAAATATATTAATACTGGTCAATAATAAGAAATTGATCTCTTTAGCAGCTGCTATTTCCAAGGATAGTGGAGATAAACATTTTACTTCATATTTAATCAGCTGGTTCTTAAATAATTGTGAAGTGCCTACTAAGTACCAGTCATTGATCTAAGTAGTGAAGAAGATAAGTAGAAAATAGATAAGTGGAAAATATTACCTAGCTGTATAGAGTCACTATGAGTCAGAATTGACCATAGGCAGTGGGTTAAAGGAACTCACATTGCTACAACTCACATACACAGGTGGTGTGATACAAGAATTATTTTTTTTCTAGTATGTAATGAGCAAGAGGATCAAGAAGACTTTATGAAGGAGGAGGCATTTAAGCTGGAAACTTGAAGCTGAATATTTTATAAGATGGAGGAGAATATGGGCATCATGTACAGAGCTGTTGAAATATAAAAATAGGCTATGGTCAGATTGTAAAGGGACTAAATTCCATAAGAAGGCGAGACATAATTCTATAACCACTGGGAAATCTTCAAATGCTTTAATAAAATCACAGACATAGTCAGGTGTTTGTTTTAGATAGATAACTTCAGTTAACAGCATGACCAAAAGACTTAAAAAAAAAAAAAAGTTGCCATGGAGTCAATTCCAACTCATGGCAACCCCAAGTGTATCAGAATAGAACTGTGTTCCATAGAGTTTTCAATGGTTGTGATCTTTCAGAAGTAGATCACCAGGACTTTCTTCCAAGGCAGCTCTAAGTATATTCAAACTGCCAACCTTTCAGTTAGTAGCCGAGCACTTAACCATTTGAACCACCCAGGGATACAACCAAAAGAATAGGAGGTGGAGATTACATACAGAACCCAGGTAAGAGGCTCTTTCTACTAAGGCAGTAGGAAGTGAGAATTGGAAAGGTCAAACAATCTTTAAAGAGGTATTAACACAACATGTAAAAGAAAGGAAAGAACCACTACTGTTTCTTGCTTGGGAACTTGACTGACTGGGTGAATATCTGAAGCCACTAACACAGGGAATAGAAGAGAAGGAGCATGGGCTTAAACTTCAGGAGAGAAGTTCAAGATGAAGATGGATATTTTGGAGACGATTGAAGAGAGAGCAGAGAAAGTGAAAAGACCAGAAAGGCCAAAGATGAACACTGAGTAAAGCCATCGGGGAGGAAGACAGATGGGGAGAAGAAAAACCAGTAACTGAGACGGAGTTAGAATGATTCCTAGACGTAGAACCAGGAGAGAGGAGTGTTACAGACTAAAAACAAAAAATTTAAATTTCTGTGAGCACTTAGGATTTGTCAGACCCTCGGCCAAGAGTTTCACAAACTTACCTCTTTAATTCTCAAAGCAATCCTAGGAGGTAGCTATGATAACAGGTAAAATAACTCAGAAAATTTAAGTGATTTACCAAGTCATTCAGTGATTGTTTCAGAAGTGGGATTCAAAAGCAGGTCTAACACCAAAGCCCACACCTATAACCAATCTTCTACAAAATAATGTCAATAGTGTCGGATGTAGCATCAATGTCAAATAGGGTAATTACTGAATTTGGCAAATAAGGGTCATTGCTGACTTCAAAAATTAAAAAGTGACTTGAGTTGTGAAGCCAGGTGCATTGGATTTAGAAGTAAATAAGAAAATAAATGAAAATCACTAATGCATGATACTCTAAGCCTTTTGGTGGGGGTACTGCTCTGTCACTTGAGATTTGGGCAAAATTCCTGTAAAGACCCAATACTTTGGTCCGTGGAAGTCCAAATCTCTACTGCACATTTCTGAACATCTCCAGGCTGTCTACTTCCTCGTTGGTCTCCTATGCCTCTTGGTGTCTGATTCTACCAAAATTGCCACTTCCCTGTGCCACATTATGCTAACATGAAACCATGTCCCTTATCCAGGTTCCATAATCACAATTTCATGAACATAGTAACTCTACTGAGTTCTGGGGAGAGTGGTGGCCCCAGAAGTGTTGCATCCTCCATGCATAGGCCTCTGCCACCTTTACTGTGCCATCTCTCCTCTCTTTCTTGCTTGCTTTTCCTCACTAACTCAGCCCAAATTGTACAGGGAAGACTCAGTTCATCTCACTTTACCAAATTGTTGGGTGGTTCACCCTGTACCCCAAGCACTCAACGAGTAAGTTATTTCTCTTAGAACCCTAAGTGAGAATCCATAATGGGATTTTTCTTAACTTTGTTTTAATATACTTCAAAGAAATTTCATGCTGAAACAAATAGCCAATTTTGCTCTAGGAAGAATAGAGAAAGTATAAGTAATGGTCTAGACTGTTGTTTGGGGGAGGAGAAAAAAGTTGAAGGAGTTTGAGGTTAAAGGCTTTGAAAAGCCTTCAATCAACCTTTTTGCAGGTCTACCACATGCAAGGTTTATTCTAAACTTTCCTTATCACAGGTTTAAACAACTAAAATATTCACTAAAAAGTTTTAAGAATTATCATAACTAGTTTGGGCAAGTAAACTAAAGACATGCTGGATAATAACAGTGTGGACACTTTTTCCCATCTCATTCTACAGATACCACTGTGAGATAGGAATTAATGCCCCTTTATAAAATGGACAATGGAAGCTTAAAGAGGTTAAGGAAACTACTCAAGATCCCATAAATTTAGTTGGCACCAAAAGCCATTTTGTTATTACTACATCAAACTGGGTTTGATGGATAAAGCTAGAAACGACAGAGAATTGTGGAACTGTAATTGTGTTTTGACTGTGTAAAATTTTGTTGCATAGGAAAGACTGAAAAATCTCATGTTCTCAGCATTGTGGAAGAGAGTAAACTCATGGTGGATAATGCCATTTACAATACAATGAAAAGGTAAGGCATACTAAATGGGGTAGAGTGGGAAGGGAGGGAAGTTGCATTTCAAGCCACCTTATGCCAAGTCTTCTGTGAGAGTCTTTACATACATTGCCAATTTTAATTTTCACGATGATCTCCAAAATTGATCTTATTATCTCCATTTTACAAATTAGGAACTGAAACTCAAATAGGTTAATCCATTTATTCAATATCACATGCTAGTAACTGAGAGTTAATATTTAAATATCATGTTTTCTTTAGCAAAATGTAGTGCAAAAACACAATAATAAAATCAATAATTCAAGAAATTCTGGTTTAAAAGAAGATATAGATTGAAGTCCTGATAGAAAAATGGTCTCTCACCTCAAGCACTAGGCAAAGCTTAAGGAGAAAAGGAGAGATCATACTGGCCAAAGTGACATACCTTACGATGACTAATTAATTCTACCCATTAGTCTTTTTTAAAAAATAATTAAGGAATACTTTAATTTTAAGTATATTACAGGCACCTATATTAAGGTTATTATGGTCTCTTATATTAGAAGTTTGGAAAACAAAACAAAAAACTGAGAAGCAAGTGTTGTTCTCACAAGCTTAGTATTTTGTTGGAAGTTAAATAATAATTATATAAGCTCTAATGATACAAAGAAGGTCCCTTTACTGGTCTAACAGAGATTGGAGGAACCCCCGAGACTATGGCCCCCAGACACCCTGCTAACTCAGAAATGAAGCCACTCCCGAAGTCCATCTTTCAGTCAAAGATTAGACAGACCTATAAAACAAACAATAACACATGTGAGGAACATGCTTCCTAGTTCAATCAAGTATACAAGACCAAATGGGCAACACTTGCCCAAAAGCAAAGATGACAAGGCAGGAAGGGACAGGAAAACTGAAGGAATGGACACAGATAACCCAGGGTGGAAAGGGAAAGGGAAAGAGTGCTGACACATTGTGGGGATTGCAACCAATGTCACAAAACAATTCGTGTATAAATTTTTGAATGAGAAACTAATTTGCACTGTAAACCTTCACCTAAAACATGATTAAATTAAAAACAAAAGCAAGGAAAGTCCCTGGGTGACACAAATGGTTTGCTCTCGACTACTAACTTAAAGGTTGGTAATTTGAACCCACCCAGTGGCACCAAGGAGGAAAGGCCTGGTGAGCTGCTTCTATAAAGATTACAACCAAGAAAACCCTTTGGGGCTGAGTTCTAGTCTGTAATACATGGGGTTGCCATGAGTCAGAATTTGTGGCAATGAGTAAAGATGCAGAATATCACAAGGCGGCGGTTTATTTATTCCCAATTTTTACTATTCCAGCCAGAGGGAAAAAAGCCTATTGTCCACATTGACAGCACACTAATTTTTATTTTTTTTCTAGAAACTTGAATCAAAGAGGGAAGAAATAGAAAAACAATTCGCATCGAATCATATGTAGTCTATTAAACCATTATATGAATTATCAAGAAATAAATGGGAATCTATATCAAGTGCATAGTAATGAATTTATCTGTTACCCTTTTAATTATAGTTGCATGTTAGTCAGACCATTTTTGAAATAGATGCCTTGATCCTAAAGGGTTATAGTGGTAAGAATGTGCAGGTTATGGAGATAATTTGGGGATATTTTATTGGAAATATTTGATTTTGACAGTTGCTATGTAATACCCTATATAGCTATTCAAACTTTATTTAAGAAATACTGTTTCTACTATATACTAGGCTCTGCTAGATGCTGGGAATACAAAGATGAATTAAAAATATTAACCCTTCTTAAGGAGTTCTCATTACATCTTTAAAAATAGACATAGAAACAAAAAATGCACTTATAGTAAAGGGCACACTATAGATAGTGAGAAAATATTATGGTTGATTAGCTGAAAAAGAATTTTCAATAAAATTTTAATAATAATAATTTTTTTTAATCTCAAGACAAATCTAGTTATCTTGTAACTGAAAAAGAGAACCTGTAGCCCATTTCTGTTGAGTCGATTCTGACTTATAGCGACCACACAGGACAGAGTAGAACTGCCCTATAAGGTTTCCAAGGAGAGGCTGGTGGTTTCAAACTGCAGGCATTTCAGTTAGCAGCCAAGCTTTTAACCACTGCATGACCAGGGCTCCAAAAAAGAGAAAACTTTCCTAAATACTAAGACCCAAAGTTAGAATTGTGACCAAATTTTTCACTCACTCACTGATGGTGGTATAGTACCACATTTTTTAGAAAGCAGTATAAAAACACAGAACAAGACCTATAAAGGTATCAATAACAGTGAAAAGTTTTAGATTTCACCCTACTCACAAGCTAATAATTGAGCCTACTACATTTTCATGGATGCTGACTGAAGACATGAGACTCCTGGATCAGAGACAAAGGACTTTATTCACAGCAATAGAGAGTTTCAGCATTCGTTCCAGTTCCCTGAGATCCAATTCCCATACAGCAAAGCAAAGAAGGAAAGGTGTTACCTGAATATGCAGTTGGCTGCATTACATGAAAGGAATCCCAAGATTAAGAAATGGGAATCTTTTGTAATGGGGAGTAATCTTGCTTGCCTTTTGCCCTGGAGGGAAACATTATCTTTGTTATAGTATAATAGTTTGCCCTGAATGTAGATATTTTTTCTATATTCTAAAGCTGTTCACTATAGAAACATCCTTAAAAAGATAGTCTGGGACAAAGATAATCAGTACCTCCTTGTCCAAGACATGCAGAAACAACCAAGAACCACAGAGAATTATCTTCCAACAATATCCATTGTTCGTTTGTATACCATCTTGGCTTCTTGTGAATTTTTCCATGATTATGTTTCTCTGTTGACCACTCTAATAAATCTGACTGGCAGAGGCTGGAACCATGTCTGTTAACTTATCTCATAAAGTATGTAATTAAGGGTGCAAATGGTTAAACACTCATCTACTGGCCGAAAGGTTAGTGGTTCAAATCCATCCAGAGGTGCCACGGAAGGCAGGCTTGGCAATCTGCTTCCAAAAGGTCACAGCCTTGTAAATCCTATGGAGCAGTTCTACTCTGCACACTTGCGATCGCCATGAGTCAGAATCTACTTGATGGCAACAACAACATCAATAGGACTCCAAGTAGAAGAATGAGACCAACTTGCAGGATTGATCTCAACATTGTCAACTATGTTGAATTGAAGATCCAAGTAGCTAAACAAATCTCAAAATCCATCAGGGTTTAACTTAGAAAGCCAAGTGACTTTCTCCTTAGGTTTCTGAATACACCTTTTTACTAGGTAAAGCGTAATGTATTAGGGATTTCACAGACTGCTCCTTGGCCTACAAGGAGGAAGTCAAGGGCAATTCTACTATCTATAACAACTCTGACTAGTGAGTTGAGGCTAACTGGAGTCTCCAAGGTAGATACTATTATCTAAATTTTGAGGAAAAGGAAACCAGAGTGCACCAACATTAAATTACTTTTTCAACTTCACGCAGCTGGCAAGTAAAAATGAAACAAAAATGAATGATGGATGGCAAAGACATTTCACACTTTATCAATCTCAGAGCACAGAAATCTCATTTTACAAACTCCTTCACCCCTCCAGTACACAATAAACATGGTCCAACATTTGCTTTACTCTTTTGTGCTGATGGTTAAATAGGAAAACTTATCTAAGCTCACAATCAATAAGGTCTTCTGGTTTTTTGTTTGTTTTTCAAGATGCCTCTGGGAAGGGAGGGCACAATTGTTTAAGAGTAGGAGGTATATTTAATACAAGAAATGCTAAGGATTTTTTCCTTTACAAGTAATTGTTTTTCAATTAGGGTTAATGAACAAATGAGCCATTAATTTGCTTAAAGAATTAGTATTTGGCAAAGGTCTTCAAATAATTGTATGCTCATTTACTATATTTATAAAATAATAAAAGATAAAAACTAAGAGTCATCTAAATAAAATATTCAGAATATTTTATCCTTATAAAGATTCTAAAGTAACTTTTGTATCCTAGAAACCATGGCTCATGTACTGTGTGATTTCTGTTTCCTTCTGAAGTTCTTCTAATACAAGAAAATAAATTCATCACGTAGGGCTCACAGTGGACATTAGGAATATCAAATGGCCTTTCATTACAGCATTCTGCAAACATGCATATGGGGACTGACTCCTACAATCAAGGAGTTCAGAGAGTAGTGAAGAAGATAGTGTTCTTAATCTTCTTTGCCATGAAGAGTTGGGAAAGAGAAAGGAGAGAGGGAAAGAAGCAGCAAGGGAGAGAAGGAGAGAGAGAGAGAGAGCAGAAACAGGAGGAGGAGGAGAAAGACAAACGAGGAGGGGAGGAGAGTAAAAAGAAAGAGAAGGAAAAAAATCTCATAAATTAATTACTTGATACTGTAAGCTTAGGGCTATGATAAAGGCATAGACAGGGTCCCCTGGGAAGAAAGAAGGCACCTGATCGCATGTGCTAGTGTTGGGGAAGGCTCCCTGGAGTCTCGCAGCTGGGCAGGAGTTTGCCATATTCAGGGGAGGGCATTCCGGGCAAGATTCTCTCTGGACCTCCAATACAAACCTAATCTAAGAATTTAAGAGTGTGACATTCCAGAAGCAGGACAGAAGTCTGCATTCTCATGCTAATTACTGTATGACAATTGTCTCTAAGGCTGGGCCAGCAAGGGAGGGTTTAGGAGTTTTGAGGCTCAAGCTGCATGAATACCATGGGTTCATCTGTGACACTTAGATCCTGCATTTCACTAGCAGCAATAAAGGCTGGGTCTAGGGGTGGCAGAGGAGGACAGGCATCTGTCTAGCCATCATGGCTGGGCCACCTGGGCCAGGTGTGCTTGGTAATATTGTCTCTGCAGTGAGTGGATGGGATAAGAGTGCATTTGGTCATTCAGGAGCCCAACGTGCCCTGTCCCCTGCCATGGACAGGGGACTGTGACATCATTCCAAATAAATCTATCATGAGAAATATACCATGAGAAGACCAATGCCTCTCCTAATCTCATGTCCACCTCCTTACAGTATTCTTCAAAAGACCACCCTTAACTGAGAGAACCAGTCCCAAAGACATCAAACCCCTCTTTCACGGACTTGCCTTTATTAAAACCCTGATGACTCTTTTGATAGTTTGTTTTTCTGACTCTATCAGGACAAATATGCACTCAGTTTGTACATACAAATTTGGCCCCAGAGCATGACTGGAGCAATTTTCCTTCCTTTCTTCCTTCCTAATTTCAGTCTGGAATGGACGCATTTACATTAAGGAGGCAGTGGATCTAGGGAAGTTAGAGAACTAAGAAACCAAATGTTCTTATTAGTCTAAACAGCAGAGAGTGGTAGAGCAGTATTTCAATCTGCTGAGGCTCACCTCTCTTGAGTAATAAATCTCTTCCTTTTTAGCATTCAGCGACAATTGCCAATGTTCATAATTTACTGTGAATTCCAGAATGTATTCAACGTGGAATATTTGTGCTTAGAGCTGTGATATCATTTGAGTCTGTTTACTATTAAAGTTAAAACGTTTTGGGTATTGCCCTGGTGGCAGATTGAAAAGCTAAGGGAACATTATTATTTAATGAAAATGACACTGTTGAGTAGTGTTCACCATTACGGAGAAATATAAAGTATCAGTGGGAACATAAATTTGACGTATGGCCCTTATTGTAGGCGCTTCACATTAAGAAAGCTGAGCCAGCTAGAGCAAAGGTCTGCAAACTAGAGTTCAAAATCAGATATTTTTGCTGCAAATGGGAGCACGCATCTGTCATTTCTTAATACCTTACTTATGTTCTGAGGCTACGCTCTTAAAATAACCTGCAGCACCTGCTGGGGGATATAGACTGTGACTGTAAAGTTGACATGCATTTGGAATTACCTGTTGCTAAACCTCCCTGGAAAATAGCAGAAGATTAACAGAGCACATTGCAGCCTATGGAGTGGTTTTATACAAAACACCTTGGTAAACTCACATGAGCTGAGCATGTGACAGGCTAGACTCTAAATAATGTGGACATGGCAGGGAAGGTGACAAGTCCATGAAAGAGTGAAGAGTCTCTTCATGGGGCCGCATGATGGCTGGGGGAAGGAGCCCAGGGCAGAGGAGGTGCTTGGGCAGCCCACGGCACAGGGTTCCTCGTGCAAACCGTCAGTCTATCAAGGGGAGCAGAATATCCAGTCCAACATGAAATGTCTGCTCACCTTAAAAATCAAATGGAGGATAGCAGGAGGCAAGGAGCACTTTGAGATGTAGCCGTATATAGCATGGTACCAGGAAGCCCGCGGCAAGAAAAGAATCTAATTCCAAACAGAGTCAGACAGAATACAAGGATAATTCACATTAGAGGGTACAGGTGTGCCAGGTGGGGTAACCAGGCAGACTGTGGCATGGAAAACCAAGACAGGTTCCCAGCCACGTGGGCTGTGCTCTCAGGAGGAGTGAGACAGGATCATGCTGCCTTGATGCCTTGGGGTGGCCAGGGCTCCACCCTGAATAGCAGGAATACTGATGCAGTACAGGTGGAGCCAGGCTTTGCCCAGCAGGAATGGAGAAGGAGCCTGGTGTTCTTGCTTAAGTCTCTGAATGCTTGTTGTTGTTGTTAGGTGCCGTCAAGTTGGCTCCGACTTACAGCGACCCTGTGTACAACAGAATGAAACACTGCCCAGTCCTGCACCATCCTCACAATCTTTGCTATGCTTGAGCTCATTGGTGCAGCCACTGTTATTGGTCCACCTCACTGAGGGTCTTCCTCTTTTTTGCTGACCCTCTGCTATACTCTTCATTGGTAGAATCAGAGAACTTATATACTTCCAGCCAGGACTGGTTCAGGTACTGGAGAAGCTACCTGAGCCAACGTTAGGAAACTCAGGGGACGCACTGTGAGGGCCTTCCAGGAGGGAGAAAGCAGAGGAGATGAAGCGGGAGTAATTTTATTTAATCCTAGCTAAAATCCTAACAGGGCCCTGGTGGCACAGTGGTTAAGCATTTGGCTGCTAACCAGAAGACTGGCAGTTCGAATCCACCAGCTGCTCCTTGGAAACCCTATGGGGCAGTTCTACTCTGACCTGTAGTTTTGCTATTGAGTCTGAATTGACTCGATGGCAAGGGTTTTTTTTTTTTTTTAAATCCTAACTGATGGTGGACCAGCCTAGTATTAAGTAGCAGGACGTTTCTATCAATCTATTCATTTAAGGGAAAAAAATCTCCAAATGAATTTGTTTCAATTCTGATAGTTAAGAGTGGATTTCCATCACTTTATACACACACGCATATGTGTGTGTGTATTTGTATGTACTCATACGCATAGTTACATGGTTTTAAATAAATATTCCCTTAAAGGATTTCTCCCAAGAGAATATTATAGATGAAGGCAGAATTAGGAACTAAACTCAGATTTCCAGGCCCCTGTTTCCCTGGTTTTCTCCCTGTTTGGGGGCCAGATTGTAGCATCCCTTGAATGCTAGGCAAAGGAAGGAGTGAAAACAATGAGTCATGTAATGGTTTTGAATAATGTTCTAGGAAGAATAGAAAATCAGGTTCTTTTGGTTTTGGAGTCTCCATAGATTCCTTGGAAATTCTCAGAACATTTTGGTGATTATAGCAACAGATCTGTAAACAACTTTTTGACATCGGCAATTCAAAATAAGTGAGGTTAGGTTGCCCTAACTTCCTCTAGCCTCTCCATTAAGGTCTGCTGTTGCTATTGTTAATTGCCATTGAGTTGGCTCTGACTCATTCTGACCTTAGATGTAACACAACAATGAACCTTGCTCAGCCCTGCGCCATCTTCATGATCATTCCTGTGCTTGAGTCCATTGTTTCGGCTACTGTGTCAATCCATCTCACTGACGGTTTCCCTAGTTTTCGCTAACCATCTACTTTACCAAACATGATGTCCTTTTCTAGTGATTGGTTTTTCCTGATGCTGTGTCCAAGCTAAGGGAGCCAAAGTCTCACCATCCTCACT
Source organism: Trichechus manatus latirostris (assembly GCF_000243295.1). NCBI lineage: Eukaryota > Metazoa > Chordata > Mammalia > Sirenia > Trichechidae > Trichechus > Trichechus manatus. The sequence continues at coordinate 18,993,979 of NW_004443959.1, read as the reverse complement.
TCTAAAGAGCATTCTGGTTGTATTTCTTCTAGGACTGATTTGTTTGTTCTTCTGACAGTCCAGAGTATGTTCAATATTCTTTGTCAACACCACAGTTTGAATACATCAATTCTTTTTCTGTCTTCCTTTTTCATTGTCCAGCTTTCGCATGCATATGAAGCAATTGAAGAGACCTGGCTTGAGTCAGGTGTACCTCAGTAACCAAAGTGACATCTTTGCCTTTTAAAACCTTAAAGAGACTTTTTGCAGTAGATTTGCCCAATGTGATACATTGTTTGATTTCTTGTCCTATGCCAGGAAGGGGGCTAGTAAATTCCATTCTGCAGTTGTTCTGGCAATGCTGATGGGCTCTGGGTATTTAGCAGGGTGATGGGTAGCATCATTGCAGGGTCATCTCTGTCCTGCTCCTCCAGGGACCCTCAGACTCTGAATGCTAATGGACAGATGAACCTTGAAAAGACCGTGGATTTGCTCGCTGTGGTTGGAACTGCTGGGAATCTGAAGGGGCCAGGGAACTATGTGACAGAAGAGAGAGAGACCAGCAAGTGAGGGGAAACCTTTGGTGACAGGCTTCATGGGGTTTCATTTTCCGTTACGTTTTTGTGTTGTTTTTGTTGTTGAATGTTCTTTTAAGATGGCGCAGCTGGAGACATGTAAGTTGCCATATTTTGTTGCTGCTGTTAACGGATTCTCTGAATTTAGAGCCTAGTCACATCCTGAGCATTTGCTGGCTGTGTGAGTTGGACGAGTCTCTTTTCTCTCTGAATTCCTTGTTTTGGGCTTAAAAATAGACACACAAAAGCTCACTGGAATTTTGCTGAAAATTCCTTCTACGAACTTCTTGGGAGAATGAAACAAGCAAGGGTGTGAAAGTTTTGTAAGAGGCAAATATTGGACATTTTCTTCATCTTTCAGTACTAACCTGTTATTTATATTCATATCTTATTACTTTTACTGAAGCGTTTGATCCTTGTGGGCAGGATGTGTGTCTGATTCTTCTTTGTATTCCCCGCTGTGCCTAGCATACTGCCTGGTACATAGCGTTTCTCAGGAAATGGAGGCTTAATAAATAAATAAATTACCAAAACTGCCATCAAACAGTAATTTATTTTATTTTTCTCTTGTTGTGCCACAGAAACGTCAGGAAAAGGGAAGTAAATTCTCCAGCTCAGCTTCTGTCTTTTTCCAAGCTTCCTGAACCTACTAGCCGAGCTATTTCCCAAGCAGCAGAGGTCATGGAAGCTGCAATACAAGCAATAAAAAGAAAAATTTACCTGAAACCTAAACAGTCACAGCCTCCAACAGGTAAGCACACCTCCTGAGCGCCCCTCTACCTGCCCTGGGGGGTGACAGCCCCCAGTTTGCAGAGACATGCCACCACCTGCAACAACGTGTTGCCATTGTTGGGGGCAAAGGGTGGGGGTTCATAGGCCTGACACCGAGCAGGAGTTAGTTCCTGTTCATTCACAGGACAACAGCAGCAGTTCTGTAAAAATGCTTGCCGAACGGACACAATATTTTCGTTTTGTAACTCCGGGAAAAGAACTATTTCTCTGCTATTCAATTCAAATTTGGAAAGCTGGCTCAATAAGCTCAACCTCCTGCTTTATGGTATGAAATAAGCTAGAGATTTTTCCATAGGCTGCCTGCCTCATTAAAATTTATGAAACTCATTGATGTATGTTCTTTGACGAGACATATTTATGTGATAGGCAGCATATTATTATCAGAGAACTAGAAACATCCCAGCCTTCCCACTTACTCACCATTGTCTTAATGTGGTTACTCAAGGCCTTTAAGAGAGCCCTGGTGACACAGTGGTTAAGAGCTCAGCTGCTAACCAAAAGGTCGGCAGTTCAAATCCACCAGCTGCTTCTTGGAAACCCTATGGGGCAGTTCTAGTCTGTCCGATAGGGTTGTTATGAGTCAGAATCAACTCGACAGCAATGAGGTTTTTTTTTTTTTTGGTTTTGTTTTTAAATGGAAATGATAAGACTAGTCCTGTTCACTCAGATGGATATTGACAGACCAAAATAAAAACGAAGAGCAAGTCAGTTAGATCCAAAGTACCCTATCAATATATTAAGTTGATAATAATTGTGATCGTAAGGCATACCTGCAACTTCTATGATAGAGAGCAAGAGTTTTTTTTTAATTGAATTTTTACAGCTTTTTCAGTGCTGTGTCAAGAGCTACTTGGTCTCTGAGTTCTTCCCGCTAATTAGCTATAAGTTAATTTGTTATTGATTACCTTAGCCTTTGCAATAAGACACAGCTAAACCAGGATTAACCAGAATTCTCAGATACAAGGACATTTACGTTTAATTGACTTTCTGGCAACCAAAGATTCATTGGAAGCAATTTTTGTTTCGAACAATGTGATTAAAAATGTTTCTAAGAACTATTGATCTGCCTTCTTATCACGGAATAAACTAGAATAACAATAGAAATTATATCTGGTGTTAAAAGATATTGGTCTTCAGGTCTATGATCTAGGATCTCAATTCTCATTGCCCAGGTCTGGGGATTTAGGAAATAAGAGAGATTAGGCTGATGTGTTTTGGCCCAAGTCATATTATAGAATTTAAGAACCTCCAAACCTCAAACGTTTCCTATTATTTCCGTTATAAACATAACCAGTTTAGAAATTTTAGAATGTCACAGAGTAAAAGGTTTCAAAATGATCCCTTATCACTCCATTAAACCAGTTGCCATCAAGTCAGTTCTGACTCATAGCAACTCTATAGGACAGAGCAGAACTGCCCTATAGGGTTTCCAAGGCTGTAATCTTTACCAAAGCAGATGGCCACATCTTTCTCCCCCAGAGTGGCTGGTGGGTTTGAACTGCCAACCTTTCGGTTAGTAGCTGAGTGCTTTACCTCTCATCACCAGGGCTCCCCATCATTCCATTACCTAGCATTAACTACAATTAAACACAGGTGTCTGTCCTTCCAAGCTGTATCTTCATATTGGTTTAGCTTGTTTATTAAATTAGCCATGATCATATTACTATTTTTTTTTACTAGTAATTGTTATACTTGGACATATGCTTGAGTATTTTTCTGTTATAAAATATTTGTACTCATATTTTCAGGTCTGATAGTCCTCTGCCAACTGAATGCAAATTATAGTAAAAAATTTATTTAACCATTCCTGTAAAGTCATTTCCATTTAGATTACTTAGTGAACAGTAATTATTAAAAGCCGTGCTTTGTTTCTCGCCTATTTGAAGATGGAATGCATTTCTTCCAGCTTTTCTCCCCTAGGGAATATTTCAATTTCTTTGGTATCTGGTTAATCAAAGTTCTGGCATTATATTTTAAGATGTATATAAACCATCTTGAGGAAATAACTAGTGATTACTTCTAATAGACAACAAAAGAGCCCTTGCTTTGATTTCTTGAATAACATATGAGTAGCAACAGAATTGGCAAAAAAAATAATTAGACACTGTTTTCTGGGGCCCTAATCTGGAAAGATTTACAAGCAGGGAACCAAAAATCAATACGAGGAAAAATGAAGAGTTTTGTAGATGGACTCATGAATGCTTTTAGCAAACTTGATGCAGATAGTTTTCTGGGGGGATAAAGACTATATGTTCTTCGTCTTCTGAAGAGGTGGAGCCATTGCTAGACACAAATGCTTAAGCTGTGCAGTTGTTACGGATGGTGGTCCGAGTCAGTTGACTAACATGGAAGATGAGCCAAATGAGAATCAGTGATAACTCTGAGAAGTAGATTGCTTGCTTATCTCTCTGCGTGTTCAGAGCTCTTCAAATTGTTTTTCTGAAAGATCATAAAGCTAAAATTCATTAACCAGAAAAAAAAAAAAGGAAAGAAAAAACCATATTCCTAGCAATAAGAAATCTCAGGAAATTATATAACAGAACAATTGATTTAAGGGGAGAAGAAGATTTTTCCTCAGAAAAATGACTGTGACTTATAATTCAGGTATATAATACACCATGTTGGGCAAACAGTAGCACTTAATAACTTATGAATTGAATGGACAAATGGTTTTCACAAAGTTATAATCTACACAACAAAGATGAAATGTGCTTTTGTTCTACAGTCATCCTTATAAGAAGTAAATAAAGTACCTCTTCACAATACTAGGTTAAACCACATGGAATTGCCAACTTTTGACCATTTTGACCTTCAGAAGTGATAATTTCCTGTGAGTCAACCTATACCATCACTGGTGTGCTGTGATAAAGGAACCAGTTCTGTCTACTCAATTGTTCTAGAAAAGCTACCATTAAGTATATAAGTTAATTTAACTTGATAAGCCAATCTTCAATTCATATTATTGGAGCAACTTTTAGATATTAGAAAATTTACATTAGATGATAGATTGGTTATTACAGATAGAGTGTTTCTGGTTTGTTTACTTTTTCCCAGATGTTTTATCAGAAGATCTTCTGAACACAATTGCAAATATATCCGGATGCCTGCCCTACATGTTACCACCAAAATGTCCAAATACTTGTCTAGCAAACAAATACAGACTTATCACAGGAGCTTGCAACAACAGGTATTGTGTGTAGATTTTCTTAATCTTCCCATGTACATTTGGTTTTAAATGATTAGATACCCATCATGAAGGAGATACTGTAGACAATCTGTGTATCTTTAGTGTCCTCCTGAGCTCCACATCCCTGTATCACTGATGATTCGACATTTCCGCGTGGATGCCTGGTAGACGTCTCAAACACAAAAGGCCAAACCAGCACCCTACGTTTCTTCTTTCAGCACCTGTGCCTTTGCCCATCCCACCCCACCCTGCCAGAGGGCACCCAGGGCCCAGTTCCACTTCTTTCTTTCCACAGGAAGGGGCCCTTTTGCCCAGCAGAAAGGGGCTTCTCCCTCCTCCTGGGTCGCACAGTGACTATTGTCCAAGTCACTCATGTGGTCCTGAGCTCTCACAGCTAGTTTTTAGTTGCCTTTTTATGTCTTGTTTCCCTCACTAGATGGTAGACTACCAAGAGGTGGAGTCCTCAGCCTAACGCCCTAGATAGTAAGTTCTCATGGATATTCTCAATTCATTATTACGTTGTTGTTTTCATGTTGTACGTGCACAGTCCTATGATATATATAATATACATGATAATACCCATATTAATACATGGGATTTTTTCACGGACCTCGAAAGTCTCAATAAAATTTAGAAGTTTTGCGCAATATCCAGTTAGCATGTTTAACATTCAGTCTTTTCTATTTATTATTATTTTGTTTTCATCTATGAGGCTTAAAGAATTCAGGGTAGAGTGATTTTTATAATTCTTCTGTTATATATCTTTTTTAACTCTGAAAATGTATTTTCCTTTTGAGTATTTCTGGATAATAAGCTTTGTTTCTAAATCATTGCTGAGTCAGATCATGGGTTCTTATTTCAAATATTAAAGGCAGGACTGTCGTCTACAGTAAGCTAGGATTTTTGTCTGTTTGAGAGTCAAAATTTTTTACAAAGTCTCCAAGAATTAAATTTCAGATTTATTGATCATTACAACTATTTTATGCCTCCTAATTTTTTTCTAAAATTTCACCTGTGTATCTTTCTTATTTCATTTGGACTTATTTTACTGTTTTGTCTTTCTTCTAGAATCTAATGTGGATACATACAGTTTTTCTCCCTTTCTTTTTGTTTCTTAGTGACAAGCTATTTATCACCTTGTTACTACTGACCTGGTAACAATAGTGTTGGATTTCTAAAGAATCTCTGAGTGTTGTCTATGATTACACCCGTAAGCCAAATATCATTTCAAATTTAACTTATAAAATTCTTAATTTCTAAATAGTGGATTTTTAAAACTTATTCATATTTACCAGTTTTATTGCATTGTAGTGAGATATACGTATGTTACACAAGTATGATGTAGCTTCTAAGGTTTATTTTCCCTTTACTGAGATTTTCTTAATTGCCCAGGATGTATCACATAAAATTATTTAATAGTGGAAAGGACAAGACTTTTTAAAATCACATTTAGACTTCTTATTTGTATGATATAATCAATGCTACAAGTTACAATGCTGTCTTAGTTATCTAGTGCTGCTATAATAGAAATACCACCAGTGGATGGCTTTAACAAACAGAAATGTATTCTATCATAGTCTAGGGGCTAAAAGTCCATATTCAGGGTGCCAACTCCAAGGGAAGGCTTTCTCTCCCTGTCGGCTCTGGGGGGAAGGTCCTAGTCATCAATCTTTCCTTGGATCTAGTAGTTTCTCAGCACGGGGACCCCAGGTCCAAAGGATTCACTCTGCTCCTGGCTCTTCCGTCTTGGTAGTATGAGGTCCCTCTCCTCTCTGCTTGCTTCTTTCTTTCATATCTCAAAAAAAGATTGACTCAAGATACAACCTAGTTCTGTAGATTGTGTCCTGCCTCATTAACATCATAGATATTAGGATTTACAACATACAGGAAAATTACATCAGACCATAAAATGGTGGACAACCACACAATACTGGGAATCATGGCTTAGCCAAATTGACACACATTTTGAGGGGACACAATTTAATCCATAACAAATGCTATGTATGAAAGTAAATATAGTGTCCTAGTTTAAAATTTTGACTCTCTGTTGTTCTTTTAAATTTGGCCTGAGGCTGGTTCTCAGATTCCTACATAAACCTGTATTTTTCATGCGTAAGTATGTGTGCATGTATGCTGAATTTACTTTTAAAAGAATATTTGGATCTCTAATCATAAAGTTTAAGATATTAGAAATACTAATTATAAATGTGCCTTTAGGGGAGAAGATATTTTATTAGCATCAGTTGAAGTATTTTCCAATTTTTTTTTTTCCCTATCACCCATATGTGAAAAATCTTCTTCAGACATCTTTGGCCTCAAAGCAAGGTTTTCAACTCTTCTGAGTTCCCACAATTACAGCTATTCATTTATTATTGTATATTTTGATATGAGACACTTGGATTGGAGACTGGTATTTGGGAGGGAGGGGAAGTAAAAGAAAGTGTTTCTTGTAGGTTCTGCTTGCTAGAAGCTGTAGGAGTCAGCTGAGAATGAAATTCCCATGACCTGAGAATGTTGTCGTTAGGTGCCGTCGAGTCAGTTCCGACTCATAGCAACCCTAAGTACAACAGAATCAAACACTGCCCAATCCTGCACCATCCTTACAATCCTTGTTATGCTTGAGCCCATTGTTGCAGCCACTGTGTCACTCCTTCTCCTTCAGGATCTTCCTCTTTTTCGCCGACCCTCTGCTTTACCAAGCATGAGGTCCTTCTCCAGGGACTGACCCCTCCTGATAACATGTCCAAAGTACATGAGAGGAAGTTTGCTATCCTCACTTCTAAGGAGCATTCTGGCTGTACTTCTTCCAAGACATATATGTTCGTTCTTCTGGCAGTGCATTGTATATTGAATATTCTTCACCAACACCATACTTCAAAGGCATCAATTCTTTTTCAGTCTTCCTTATTCATTGTCCAGATTTCTCCTGCATATGAGGTGATTGAAAACACCATGGCTTGGGTCAGGTGCACCTTAGTCCTCCACTCGTCTGTCAGTTTGTCATACTGACGTGTTGCTATGATTCTGTAAGCTATGCCACTGGTATTTTAAATACCGGCAGCGTCACCTATGGTGGCAGGTTTCAGCAGAGCTTCCAGACTAAGGGAGATGGGGAAGAAGGACCTGGTGATCTACTTTCAAAAAAAAAATTAATGAGTGACAACCTTATGGATAGCAGTGAAACATTGTCTGATAATTTACATAATTACATATTTATGTAAATAAAATACAAATTACTGTATTTGTTCTTGAGAAAGTTGTCTACATTTCTGAGTTGTAGACAACATGCTGGGTACACAGTGCCTGTGTACAAGTGCCAGACAGGGATGGGTGCCCAGTAAATATCTGTAGACTGAATGAATGTGTAAGATAGATGACAATGTTAAAGGGTGTGTCCCTTCAGGATGAAGATAGGCATGACTGGGTTTCATAGAGCGAATGAGGTAGACTGGGAAAGGCTTTGACTCTTAGCATGTAAGTCAGGCAAGGAATCACATCCCTGTCTAAATGTATTAAGAAAAAAAGCAGGGATCTATAAAAATCAAAGCATTTTGTTTGTTAAGGGTAAAGCTATGTTGGGGAACACATCTTGGATTCAAGGACTGCTGTTCCTTTTCCACGAGCCTGGACCAGGGCCCCATGCATGGGGACAATTGGGTGTCTGCAAAGCTGACAGTGACCCATGTCCATGGTGCTCATGGTGCACCTCACACTCTAGAGTGAGCACTGGACTCCTTTTCAGCAGAGGAAGGTTGTAATGGGCCTATCAGACCTCCCATTTCTCAGTACAGATGAGTCATGTCTCCTGTGGAGAGGAGCCACTGGCCTGGAGCCATGGTGGTTGCTTCTTCCACAGTATTTTCTTAAAAGGTGGACTGCCAGAGACAGGGGAGAAGAAAGCTCCGCCTAATCACTATTGAGGAGCCCTGGTGGAGCAGTGGCTAAAGTTCTCGGTTGCTAACTGAAAGGTTGGTGGTTCAAACTCACCAGCCGCTCCACAGGAGGAAGATGTGGCAGTCTGCCCCTGTTAAAGATTTACAGCCTTGGAAACCCTTTGGGACAGTTCCTACTCTCCTTACATGGGCACTATGACTTGGAATGACTCAATGGCAATGAGTTTGGTTTTGGTTTTGGCTTGGAATCACTTTTGTAGAAGCCTTGGTGGTGCAGTGGTTAAGTGCTCAGCTGCCAACTGAATCATCAGTTCAAACCCACCAGCCACTCTGCTGGAGAAAGATATGGCAGTCTGCTTCCGTAAAAGATTAAACTAAACCCGTTGCTGTCAAATCCATTCTGACTCATAGCGACCCTATAGGACAGAGTAGAACTGGTTAGAAATCCTATCGGACAGTTCTGCTCAGTCCTATTGGGACACTATGAGTAGGAATGGACTCAGTGGCAATGGGTTTAATCATTGCTGAGCCCTGGTGGTGCAGTGGTTAAGAACTCGGCTGCTAACCAAAATGTGGCAGCTCGAATCCACTGCCAGTCGTAAACCCTACGGGGCAGTTCTCTGTCCTATAGGGTCGCTATGAGTCAGACTCGATGGCAACAGGTTTGGTTTTTTGGTTTTGTTGCCATAATTTGGCATTTCGTTCATTTTAGTTGTCATCATTACATGTTAAATGTTAACAGCTTTTCTCTAGCCCATGTGTAGAAAACATGAACGCTGTTTGTGCATCTGAGCCTTTCTGCACTCAGCTCCCTTTGGCAGGAACCGCTTTTGTTTGCCTGGCAAACTTTGGTTGGCTCTTTCATGTACCACTTGGACGTTTCTTTCCTTCTGTCTGAACCTTTCACTGATTCTCTCCCAACCTGAGGGTACTACTAATCACTTCCCCATTGCCTGGCTGTAGTTCTATTATTGCTCATTTAGCAACATCATTTAGCAGCATAGATACTTTCTGAATGCCTCCCTTTTTGTACAGTGAACTCTTCAAGGGTGGGGACATGTCCTAAGCTTCTCTGAACACCCATTCTTAAAATACTACTTACCATGTAGCAGGCATGCAAAAATATGTGCTTAAGTTAATTGAATTGGGAAAAAATTACCCTGAATTCGGGGTTAAAAAAAAATATCCCTAGATGTTAAGACCAACGCCGAGATGCAATGTAGCTCCCCAATGTCATCCAAGAATGTCAGCTATCAGTGGATTTTGGTGAAGCAGAATCTTAGTTAATATAGATTTCCTGAGTCTGGAAACTGTGCCCAAACTCTAAATGACTTACTGGCTTTAACTATAATTGGCTCAAAAGTCTCAACTCTATAATCTGACATTTGCATGTCCAGTTTCCTATTTCTTAGCTCTGTATAAGTTTACACTTTCAAAATTAGCTTTTCCCCCCTTCTTGTCAAAGTTTTATTTATTGTACCTTTCCATTTTGAAGGACTTATTATCAAATGCCTGCTACTTTATTGATGAAGCCATTAGGAACATTATGACGGTGATTAACGTATACCTTTCATAATTTATAAACTCATGTGGGATTCCTACCCCTGCTCCCCTCCCCGCAACACACACACACCACACAGACATGCACACACATCACACACACTGGGAAATGCTGAAGTTACTTTAAAAAAAATTTTTTTTCCTGGACAGTATCTAGAAAAAATAAACAAGTCTAAAATCTCAGGGAAAGACAAACCTTTAATGTACTTCAATGAGTGAAGGCATTGTACAATGTGCAGAGAACTACGAATTCCACAGCTCACAAACAGAACACCACCATGAGACATTATTTAGCTATTTTTTTAAACAAACAAACAAAAATATTCAATACTACAGCACTTGGTATATGCTAGGCTCTATATTAGACACTGAAATGTAACGATGATTCAAATCTCTGATTCCTCTCCTTAAGGACTTAAAAGCATAATAAGAAAGATAAAAACAATAATTACCATACCATATGCTAGACACCATAACAAAGATGTCCAGAATAGAGCACCAGGAAGGAAAGAGCTTCACAGAAAACTTGATGTGAGATAGGTTCTGAAGGATTTTCCAATCAGATGAGGAAAAGAAGGATTTTCAGAGTAAATAGTCCAAGCAAACACCCAGATGCTTCAACTAGAAACATATATTTGGGAACTATAAATATAATTGTTGTTGTTAGGTGCTGTCAAGTGGATTTTTGACTCATAGGGACCCCGTGTGACAGAGCAGAACGGCCGCTTAGGGTTTTCTAGGCTGTAATCTTTATGGGAACAGATCACCAGGTCTTTCTCCCACAGAGTCAGTAGATGAGTTTGAACTAACTAACTTTTAGGTTAGCAGCAAGCCATTGATGCACGGCTCCTGCAAACATAATAAGGACACAGAATACAGCAAGTCCTGGTGGCACAATGGATAAGTGCCCGGCTGCTTTCCTAAAGGTTGGCAGTTTGAACTCACCCAGCAACTCCATGAAAGAAAGACCTAGAGATCTGCTTTCATAAAGATTACCCCCTAGAAAACCCTATGAGGCAGTTCTACTCTGCCACATGTGATATCTATGAGTTGGAGTCGATGGCACACAACTTCAATGACAAAGAATAGAGGGCTGCAGGTGGACAAGAGGCTGGAAAGGAAAAGGTTTTAGAGGACATTTTGAATATCTTGCTAAGAGCTTGGACTTAAAATACCACAATTTCAAGCAAACCTTTTAAAATCACTCCAGAGTGATGTACCCCAAAAAGAATCACCATCAGTTTTCCCAAGGAACGCATTATTGTAATTGGGAAATCATATTAAAGGTTGTATACGGTAAGTCTTCAGGTACTTTGCCTATTGTTTGTTTGATTTTGACAGGAGGTGAGATATAAATAATGAATTCCTGAAAACCTTTTAGATATTGGAGATGTTTTTTTCATAAGCTAGTAGGGTAGCATTTCCAAAAGATCTTTATGCCTAATCTTTTCTACAAGCCACCCTCCCATGTAGGAGGATATCCACTGAACACTGTGTCTCTCAAAGGAAACAGGCTTCTAGTACAGAATCCTAAATCGCTGCCACATCTCAGGTAGCTACTGTTACGTTCGTGTCATTTGTGAATGATTGGCTACCAATTCCCCATGTTTCTTTTGCATGGAGAGGAGGAGGTTCTCTTCATCATATGTGAGCCTTTCATTTCTCCATTCCTCTCAAGGTCTTACATATCCCCCTTTTCACTTTTCTTTCTTTTTTTAATTTATTTTCTTTCTTCTTGTTGTTGAACAACAGCAGAACATACACCAATTCAACCATTTCTTCACGTACAGTTCAGTGATGTTGATTACATTCATCAAGCTGTCCAACCATTCTCACCTTCGTTTTCTGAGTTGTTCCTCCCCTATTAATATACGCTCACTGCCCCTTGAGTTATCCTAGCTAATCCTTCTGTTGCTGTTGTCAGTTTGGTCCTGTGTAGATCGTTCTTAGAAGAGCACAATGCTTAAGGCAGACACTTTTGTTTCTTACTTTCCCCTCCTCGACACCTGCTCAAGATATAAAACGTGCATCCTCGTTGTTTAAATAGGATTTTCACCTTACAAATCTTTATTCTAAATATAAAAAGCAAGGAAGTTGAGGGTTTTAATTTTTTTCTCTTAATACCCCAAAACAAGAAACACTGTGGGAAGGTGCCTTGCCAGAGAACTTGTGCTCCATGGAGCTCTTCCTCACCACGGTCCAGCTCCGTGAGCATGCCCAGTGCTGCTCAATGGCTGCATAAGCAAAGGCACTTGGAGGAGAACCTGGCAGGGCTTGGTATTAGTCTCTGTGTGGAGGCTAGCCAGTCTTCTGTCCTTTATGTGGGGCAAAGCTCTGTGGGCTGTGCAGGGCTTTATACAAGGCCCCTCTTTGAATGCAGAGAGCACTGGTGGGTGAGAAGAGCTAGACTTAGCCACAGGGTGGGCATCTTTGGCAGAAGTGGGGGCTTCTGACAGCACAGCACAGAGTCACCAGACAAATCATGAAGCTGTTCTACATCCTCTTAGAACTGTGTGTTGGGGGTTGGGAGGAGATGCAAGAAGGGCAAGGCTTAACCACCTGGTTCTGCCCTTCCCAAGTGAAAGCCACTTCCCAAGACTGGAAGGGAGCCAGAGAGCCAAGAGTTCAAAGCCTGGTTTGGTAACACACCAGCCTAGTGACATCAGACAAGTTACACCTTGTCCCCAAGTCCCCAGTTCCTTAGTCATAGAGTAGAAATAATATTACCTACTTCCCAGTGCAACTGTGAAGATAAAACAAGATAATGCAAAAGATGTGCATCCCATAATAGGTGCTCCTGCCTTTACCTTTCCTTCCTCTTTTTGAATTAAACAGCATTTACTCGTGGCTGCTTCGTGGGGGACACAAGATTGTGTTTGACATAGTCTCTGCCTCCATCGACATATCCATTTAACAGGGATAGCATGAGACATTCTGCAAGTAACAAATTTCCAGGCAATGTACAAGTACAGTCAGAGAGACGAAATACGCTAAGGTTCTTCTCTTTCCCGAGTGTGGGGAAAACTATGGATTCCCAATAAAATTGGTAGAATCCTTGAAAATGAAGATAATAAAGATGATGGGCTTGACTTCTGGCTATGCCCTCACTAGGAATGTGTCCTAGGGTGGGTTACCTAACATTTCAAGGCACAATTTTCTCCTCTGTAAAACTGAGGTATTGACAGCAACTGCATCATCGATTGTGTGAAGATTATCTGTGATAAAACTTAGCAGGACTTAGTAGGTGTGACGGTAGAGTGTGCAGAAGTCCTTTTCTGCTGTCGAAACAGAAGTGGAGCAGCAGTTGATGCCATAGTCTTAGTCTCAGAACCTATAAATGGAAACAATCCTCCCTCCACCCAGGAAACAGACCAAAAACCCACTGCAGTCTAGTCAATTCTGACTCATAGCAACCCTATAGGACAGAGTAGAACTGCCCCATCCTATGGATGCTTCCAAGGAGCAGATGGTAGACTCCAACTGCCGAGCTTTTGGTTAGCAGCTGAGCTCTTAACCACTGTGCCAGCAGAACAAATATCATAAATCCTGCCCTAGATATTGCCCAGAGGGTTGTTGTTATTGTTGTTGGGTGCCATCAAGCCCATTCCGACTCATATCGAGCCCGTGCGCCAGAGTAGAACTGCACCACAGGGTTTTCTAAGCTGTAGTCTTTACAAGAGCAAATCGCCAGATCTTTCTCCCGTGGAGCTACAAGGTGGGTTCGAACCACCAACCCTTTGGTTAGCAGTCCAGTGCTTAACCAACCACTGTACCGCCAGGGTTCCTTTTCCCAGAGGCTCAGACCACTGGAAAAGTGCACCCACTTTGTATGTTACCCCTTCCCTGCCAACTGCAGATGTAGGTGATAGAAGTCCAAGCAATGCAATGAGCATGAATGTGCAGTGATGGGCGTGTGGGTTTTGAAGTCCAACAAGCTTAGTATCAAATCCTGGCTGCCAGATATAATAGCTGAATGACCTTGACTGATTCACTTAACCAGTCTAAGCTTCTTTTTCCACATCCATGGAATGGGAATAATACCTACTTTGCAGGGTTGCTGTTGTTTTTGAGCGATAGAGTTGGTAAAGCTCCTTGCACGTAATCTACAACCAAAGTATATCAAGTGTTAAAATGATTATCATCATAAAATGACTGCTTAATAGCTGGTCCTCTTGGTTGTTTGTGTGAGGTTTTAGCCACAGAGTATCATAAAGATAATTCAGTTGTGCTTTTTCCATGAAAGCAGTCATTGAGGGCTTCTGTAAGTAAATAGCTATGACTTGACTGAATTTTGGATATGATTGCATCTCAGACTTATAGCTAAATTTTTCATGGTGCAGGCAAAATGCAAAGTTAATGATAAGTAGTAACGAACCTGGTCCCTTACTGTTTCCTTACGACCTCGTTTGATGGATGAAGATTACAAATGAAATTTTTATCCAGATAGTAACACAGACTCAGCCCATTACTGGATTCATCTGTTTACCACCCAGACTTGCCAAATATACACCGCACATGGACAGACAGAGAAAATTGATTCAGCCTTGCAGGTACTGGCACACCATCCTATCAAGGAGCCAAAATGCCCAATTTCCTTTACGGTGATAATTCTGCATTGAACCTCTTTCTTGGGGGACAGTTTCTATGTCCCTTATGATTTCAAGACCCGTAAGTTCATTGAGGAAATGACAACCTCTGAAAGTAAGTTACTATATATATTTAAATTGTAGCCAGGACCTTCAAATCTGTCTGGGTTTAGCATATAATTTGATACATAATTCCCTCTGTTCATTTGTCTAAAAACAGCCAAAAATCCAAATTAAGTATTGCACCTGTCATCCAAATATTTTGTGTTAAGTCCACCTAACATCTGATCACTGACTATACAATTGCCTTTTTTGTCTAGATGTTTACCTAATACCCACATTCAAATCCCTTTGTTTTGTCATTTTTGTTTTGACCGAATTCATGAAATCATTCAGCATAGGTGGTGTCTTGTGAAGTTTAACTGGAAAGAAAATTCTTAACAAATCTACTCCTGTTTGGAAGTATTTATCTATGGAAAGTCGAAATACTTGAAACAATAATTATTAAACAATAAATATGTGAGTGGTTAAGATCTTAAGTTGTGCTTTAAATTTTAAAGAAAACATTAAGATATAGTTTAGTAATAATTAACACTTGAAATGGAAAAGAAAATCTGGACTATAGTAGGCCGTTGTTGAAGTCCTCAGCTAAGCTTGTTTAGAATCTTCAAGGAAAAGGAGGTGGAGGTGACTTCAGTTTCTCCTATGACATATTAGGGATCATGATATTGCTTCAAATGATGCTGGAATAAATAAGATTTTCAAAGTTTGTGGAAAATTCCAAGTGTAGAACAATGATAGAAAAATACTTCTCATCTTCTGAGAGGTATTAAAATCTTCACCCTGACTGATCGTGGCTGATAACAAATTGGCTGATTTTAATTGCCTCCAATCAAGCAGTTCTAACCAGAGACCCAATAAATAATGAGTTAAATTTTTCACACTTCAAAGCAATCTGACAGGACATTAGGCATCTTCTGGAAGCCAAATTAATTCCTTCAGGCCACTAGGGTACTATTTAGTAAGTTCTTGCTGCAGTGGATTAAATACTCGTCTTGGGTCGGAGGTGTCCTGGGTCAAAGCAGCACCTGTCTTAATTCTATTTTCCTCCCTCACTGCCAAGAACATGTGGAAAACGATGAAATTCTATCAGAAGTTGAAAGCTAACTTAAAAATTTTTCTCCTAGCCCATAATTAGCTTTACATGTTTTTTCTCTAGCATATAATGCCGTATGATATTGTTCTTTCAAGATACAACACAAATCTTTGCATCTAAGTGCATCCCACATGTCGGTAATGGGGAAGACACACCCGGCCAACTTAAATTGAACTGTGTCTCCCAGCATCAATCTTGAACTTTGCATTCAAGCTCTCTTTAAGCTGAAAATGTAGAATTTCCTCTCTCTTTAGAATTCAGAATATCACAGTCTATAGTGACTGCTGCGTGGGAGAGGTGAGCTAGCGTTCCTAAATAAATCATAGTAAGTTGGATTGACTGTGGCAGCACAGACATCTGTCTCCCTTATAAAACTGTCTTCCAGAAATGTTTCTATTCGTTTATTTGTGTCAGCTTTATGACCATTTTTCCAATGTTGCCATTAATCCAAATCTAATAACAAAAGAATAATGTGGTGCTATAAGTTGACCTCATTGGGCTTAGAGATATTTCCAACACGAGCAGAGCAACATCAAATCCTTGAGAGACGTGAATGATGGCCAGAATTTTCCAAGATGGTCCCAGAGACACTTATTATACATCTCTTCTGTGGTCCTGCTGAATAGGCTGACACACTGATTATGAAGGCTAAGTGCATGCCTTCGCCGAATGGTCACGAAAAGCATCTGTGAGTGCTTTTGGGCTACTGTAACATCCTAGTGAACTGCTGAAATATAAAAGTCAATCAGGAAAAAAATCCATTGTTTAAGCAGTTAAATTAACATTCCCTTGTTTTTAATTGAGTGAAATAGCACCTCCCTACCAGCAGCACGTTATGGAATTTCAATAAGGACAAAGCAACTGTAACGAATCTGAACACTTTATTAAAACACGCTCCAATCTTCAAAGGCTGACTTATTGTAGCTAATTAAATGCATTACTGTCCCATATAGTTTTGCAAATTGAGCCACTTTTGTGTACTGGAGATCAGTGAAGTATTAATAATAGAATAATTCTCTACTTACTGTCCCTACAGACATACAAATGTAACCATGTCTCCCTCGAGCATCACTTCCTATTGCTAACTAGTCATTCTTGAATGGTTCCTAGATAAAGTAGCAGTGAAGTGAATGATAGTAGCAATAAAGTTCCTTTTCTCTAATATCTGGAGCCATGTAGTATCATTAGGAGACTTTCAAATGGAAAGAAGCTCAACCAGTTCAGCCTATTGCCAAGACCAAAACTCAGTCTTGCCTTTAAATATGTTGACTCCTTGTTGCCCCGATTTCAAATAGTTTTCAGGAGCACTTTGTTCCTTTCATTCTCATGCAAAACATCTAAGTGGGTTATCTACGTACACAAGAATGGTTAGAACATACTATGTCCATAACATCTAAGTGGGTCATCTA